>NC_091951.1:52245535-52543035 GCF_031021105.1 Erythrolamprus reginae
ACCTTTACCATTCTAATAAGGATTTTTAGTTGGTAGATGTGAAGCTGAAGGTCCATGCGGTCTGTTAGCCAAGTGCAAACGATGTTCATGGAGCTGGTGTACCATTGCTGCAAAATAAGCAAGAGCTCTCCAGGGACATGTCAAACAATACAAATCATATATAGTACCTAATATACACTGCTCGAAAAAAATAAGGGGAACACTTAAACAACACAATATAACTCCAGGTAAATCAAACTTCTCTGAAATCAAACTGTCCACTTAGGAAGCAACACTGACTGACAATCAATTTCACATGCTGTTGTGCACATTCAACTTTGCACAGAACAAAGCATTCAATGAGAATATTTCACTCATTCAGATCTAGGATGTGTTATTTGAGCGTTCCCTTTATTTTTTGAGCAGTATATTTTGAAAACAATCAAGTCTTACTAGCTTTGTTCTTTTCGGTGTAAACATTCAGACACAAAATTAGAATTGCACGCTTAAAGACAGAAGAAACTTGTTGACCATGGATGTTTAAAAATTCTCAGCATATGGCCCACTGTGTTTCAGTAGCCATCCAATCTGGAATTCAGATTGGATTCCAACCCCCCCCCCCCACTCCTTCAAATACATCCCCAAATACTGTTTGTGCACGATACCATTTAAAATAGCTTTGCTATTTAAGATTGACGTGCTTCAGATGGAATGGAGAAGAATGGATGTGTCAGTCCGAAGCCATCATTTTGAGTTACAGACATTGGCCTGCCGCAAGTAGAAAAGTACTGTGGGAAGGGATGGTTGCATGAGAGGGGAAAGATACTAGCCACAAGAAATCTTTCCAGAGATTCAAGGTCATCCTTTGTCCGGCGCGAGCTGGAAGTACAGGGGAGGATCATAGATATTGAGAGAACTGGAATGGTCCATGTGATGAACTTATGGGTGTGGGGACGGGAGATGAACCTTAACCTGGGTGGAGAACTGTAGGAAAAGTTAGTTTTGGGTTGACTACAGTTCATAACCAACATGGCTCTGTTAATAAATTTGAACTTGGAAGAAGACCAAGATTTTATTTCTCGGATGTTATTTGGAACGCTGACAGGGTGTTTAACACTTTCTTTAGGCTGCATTTTCCCTTTATTGTGGCTTTTCACTTCCAAATATTTAAAGAGTAAAGGTGGGCTATAATCTTAGCCGATTTTCATCTATCAGTCTCCCTTGCAATTGCGCCACTGTTGAGATAGCCAGGTGGGCAGGGCAGAAAGTCACTAGTGGAAACACACAACTAACAGGTCAAATGGCTCGTGCCAAGTTTCCCAGCCAGAATACCATGTGCAATTGATTCTCCTACGATCCATGCAGCCATAAATAACACTCTGAAGAGGTGGAAGCAACAATATCCCAACGCTGATCGGAAAAGGAACCGCAGAAACTATTTCAGCTCTCCGAGTCCATTCTGCCTTAACCTTTTAAAATGACAACGAGAATCAAGATGTGATGAAAATCACAGCTCTCATAAACCTCAGTCGAAGAACTACTGTGGCCTTTGAATTCATGTGTTCTCTATCCCTGTTCAGGTTACTTTTTCTTCCCCAGTCTGGAATCAAATCATACTATTAGTGGTGTTTCTGGATGAAGAAACTATGTCTTTAGTGACATAACTTGGGGAAGAGCAGCTGTAGGTAGTGGTAGGGACGAACATCTACTCAACACTTCCTCCTTGGTGTTTATCTCTAGTTAAGCATGAGCAAATAAAAAGAGCATGGAAGGGAAGCACTCTCTATCTACTGCTTTATCCGTCCCTCTTATCTTATTATTCCCAACTCCAAATCTTTGGCACTTGTAAGGTTGGCATTACTAAGACTATACATTTAAAGGAAGGCAGGGTACTACAGGTAGTCCTTGACTTACAACTAGTGTTGGGCGAACCGAACTTGCAAAGTTCGTGCTCTTGCCAAACTTTGCAGTGTTGGGCATGCTGAACCTGAACCTGAACTTTTTAAAAAGTTCGGGTTCGAGTTTGGCATTTGCTCGAACACCGTGAAACGCTGTCACCCAGCAGGAGAGTGGGGAATCCCATGAAGGGATTTCCCACCTCCTTTTGCTTGCAGCGCCGCAAGCAAAAGGAGGTGGGGAATCCCATGAAGGGATTCCGTGGGCAGGGCTTTGACGTCACGGAGATTCCTTCCTCCCTGTTTCGACTGGCCAGGAAGTAATCTCCATGATGTCAATGTCCCAGCCCCGGAATCCCATCGTGGGATTCCCCACCAACTTTTGCTTGCAGCGCCGCTGAGGCATCCTTTTCTGTAAAAATAAAAGGAAGCAAAAGGAGGTGGGGAATTCCCTACCTCCTTGTTTATTTTTACAGAAAAGGACGCCACAGCGGCTTGCTGCTGCTCGGGTTTGGGTTCGGGTTCGGGTTCGGCGAACTTACCCAAACTTCATGGCAAAGTTCGGGTGAGTTCGCCGAACCCGAACTTTGTTGCGTTTGCCCAACACTACTTACAACGGTTCGCTTAGTGACCATTCAAAATTACAACAGCACTGAAAAAAGTGACTTATGACCATTATTCCCCCTTATGACCCTTGCAACATCCTCCCCATGGTCACGTGATTTACATTTGACAACTGGCTCACATACATGACAGTTACAACATCTCAGGGTCACGTGATTCCCACCTTCTGACCAGCGAAGTCAACGGGGAAATCAGAAATTCACTTAAACAACCGTCTGACTAATTTAACAGCTGCAGTGATTCACTTAACAAATGTGGCAAGGAAAGTCGTAAAATGGGGCAAGACTCACTTAACAGATTTCTCAACATAAATTTGGGGCTCCATTGTGGGCATAAGTTGAAAACAACCTATACACTTAATTATTTTATTTATTTTATTTATTTTATTTTATTTATTTATTTTATTTATTTTATTTATTTTATTTATTTTATTTATTTTATTTATTTTATTTATTTTATTTATTTTATTTATTTTATTTATTTTATTTATTTTATTTATTTATTTTATTTATTTTATTTATTTTATTTATTTTATTTATTTTATTTATTTTATTTATTTTATTTATTTTATTTATTTTATTTATTTTATTTATTTTATTTATTTTATTTATTTTATTTATTTTATTTATTTTATTTATTTTATTTATTTTATTTATTTATTTTATTTATTTTATTTATTTTATTTATTTTATTTATTTTATTTATTTTATTTATTTATATTTTATTTATTTTATTTTTTATTTTATTTTTTATTTTATTTATTTTATTTATTTTTATTTTATTTTATTTATTTTATTTTATTTATTTTATTTTATTTTATTTTATTTTATTTTATTTTATTTTATTTTATTTTATTTTAGAAATAATTTTATTTTATAATTTTATTTATTTTATTGATTGATTGATTGATTGATTGATTGATTAATTAAATTTCTGTGCCATCCAAATCCCTAGGGACTCAGGGCAGCTCACAACATAAACAAGCATAGATCCATATAAAAATGTTTCAATTTAAAATACACTGCTCAAAAAAATAAAGGAAACACTCAGATAACACATCCTAGATCCGAATGAATGAAATACAGTGGTACCTCTACCTAAGAACGCCTCTACTTAAGAACTTTTCTAGATAAGAACTGGGTGTTCAATATTTCCCCCCCCCCCTCTTCTTAAGAACCATTTTCTACTTAAGAACCCGAGCCAGGAAAAATTTCCCAGGAAATTTGAGAGCGGCACGAAGGCCTGGCCAGTTTCCTGCCTTTCCCCCTGGGTTTCTCTCTCTGGCGCAGTGTAGGGGAGGCAGCCTCGCGCTAGGTGTATGGGAGGCGTGTGCTCCACCCCGCCAACTCAGTCCCTCTTTATTTTTTAAACCTTAAAGTTTTGGATTTCTTTGATTCCCCTCACCCCATCTTCTTCCTTCAGCAGCGACTGTCCTCCTCCTCTTCCTCCTCCTCTTCCCACCCAAATTCCGAGTTTTTATTTCTTTCGTAATGGGTTTGCACGCATTATTTGCTTTTACATTGATTCCTATGGGAAACATTGCTTCTACTTAAGAACATTTCTACTTAAGAACCTGGTCATGGAACGAATTAAGTTCTTAAGTAGAGGTACCACTGTATTCTCATTGTATACTTTGTTCTGTACAAAGTTGAATGTGCTGACAACAAAATGAAATTGATTGCCAAGCAGTGTTGCTTCCTAAGTGGATAGTCTGATTTCACAGAAGTTTGATTTACTTGGAGTTATATTGGGCTGTTTAAGTGTTCCCTTTATTTTTTTGAGCAGTATAGTTACAGTCATCCATGCATAGTAGCCATCCGTCCTCATGTCACTTTTTAATAAGGTACCCAACATACTTTGTGGCAAGGGCATGTGTATCCTGGGAAAAAACTTCACCCACTATAGTTCAGTGATGGCGAACCTATGGCAGGAATGCACATTCTGGCCAGCTGATTTTTGGCCTTCTTTTTGGCTGTTTTCACTCTTCCCAGGCTTCAGGAAAGCCTCCTGAAGACTGGGGATGGCTAAAAACAGTCCAACGGGCCTATGAGAAGTCCAGAGGCTTCAGTGAGGCCTGTGTGCATGCGTGTGTGTGGGGGGGGGTGTTGTGCATATGTGCGGGGGCAGCGGGCGGGAGGGCATTACATTATGGGTGTGGGCATCCTCTGTCGTCAGGCATGGGGGAACTGAGACATCTCCCCCGGGCATATACAATTTATGAATGGTATGTTTGTATGCATGTGTGTTTAGAAAATTGGGTCTTTTAAATATTTTTAAACAGTAATTTAGATTTGTTGTACATTGTTTTTTCACTTTGTTGTGAGCCGCCCCGAGTCTGCGGAGAGGGGCGGCATACAAATCTAAATAATAAATAAATAAATAATAAATAAATAAAATAAATGCTATCATGTGCACGCGCACACCGTTTTGTCATCTGAGCCAAAACAGTCTGAGCCATCACTGCTCTAGTGCAAGGGTAGGCAAAATTGGCTCTTCCATGACTTGTGGACTTCAACTCCCAGAATTCCTGAGCCAATCATGCTAGCTCAGGAATTCTGGGAGTTGAAGTCCACATGTCATAGATGAGCCAACTTTGCCTACCCCTGGTCTAGTGAGTCATCTATTGAAGACAAAAAAGCAACCTTAAACCAATACTGAATAATGAGCGTGAAGTAGTTCTCTGTAATAACGGAGCTATGAATGGAAATGTCTTCCCTGGCATAGATGAATGCTGAGGCAGGTCTGGCGGGGAAGGGGAGTTAGAGTTTTCTTTGTGGATGGAGGGGTGCCAAATTCTCTACGAGATCACTGGGGCAGATGAGGAGGGGTGTGACAGCTTGTGTTGTGAGGCAGTTCCCTCCACATTTCTCCTTTGTCTTGCACACCAATTCAAGAGGGTAAGTTTTTCACTCTGTAACTTACTCTAAATTACTCAGCTCTGCCTTTTTTTCCCCCTCTTAAACCATCCCCAAGAAAACACTCCTATTATCTTCAGGCTTTTGGACAGAGGCTACCTCATAAATATTTATCCCTTCAGCTTTGCATCGCAGGGTAATGAGGGATCACTTGTTTAATACACGCTACTCGTTCTCTTCCACCCATGTAACCCCATCACTTTTTTCAATCCCAGTGACAGCTAATGGCTTACAATTTGGGGTTGGGCATAAAGATTTTCAGGAATTTGGTGACACCACTAGTTGCTGTTCCGTAGCATGTATTTTAAACAAGTTCAGATTTATGTGCTACTTTTTTCCCCTTAAAAAATATGTTTCTCTCTTAAACAACAATATTAGTAGTATTTAGCTTACTCCCACCACCTGACACATTTTTGTGAAAACAATTGTTCTCTGTCAAAATTAATGTATTCATGAAATAAAGCAATTAATGCTGCAATCCTACACAGATTTAACTCGGCTCCAATGGACACAGTGGGACTTCAGAATAATGTTAAAAGAAGAAATAAGTTGCTCTGAAAATATGTTGAATTAAAACGTGTAGCTGGTAATGCAAGCCTAAATGGTTTTTATATGGAAATAAGTTCTACTGCATAGATCTGAGTGAAATGCATAGAATCTTGTAGCTTTAATTATAAAAAGTTGAATACGGAATGCACTATTATACTCCTGTTAACAGTAGAAAAACTACTTTCTGAGTGCTATTAATGTCAATTATCAAGGTCACCGTCCTTAAATAGAGACTAGCTCTCACTGAATTCAGGAAAATATCTTCGTGCTAGTGCTTAGCATTTGTTTGAAAAGACTACTGATTTAGGATGGATTATCTTCATTAACAAAATGCATCCAACACCTTCACTTTGGACACCTTGCCTACCCTTAATTTTAAATAGGTCACATTTCGAGCCTTATAACCAAGGCGGTATCATATTTCCTGCCAAGATAGAAAATTATCCCTTCATAAAATTTCTACAAGATTTTAAATGGCCATCCTCAAGGAATTGTCAATCAAAGATAAGGGTAAGGGGCATTTTAAACATTCCTTCTGGATAAAATGCATCCAGAGCTGTTTATTTTTTCCAGAATGCACATTTCAAATGGCCCAGCAATATATCGATACTTAAAAAGTATAAAAGTCTTTTTACATCATAGAAGCTTATATAAATGCATGAAAAACAATATATTGCTTAAAAAAAGATAATATTGTCCATCAGCTACTGTCTGATGAAAAAAACATAGCAACAATTAAGCTACTGTATATCTGCTGCCCTACATTGATAGGAAAATGTGGCAATGAAGGACATTATTCTTTTTACTATATTTTTCCTTCCATACTCCAGTCACATGAAGGTGACCAAAGCCTTATCCAAGTAACACCTTTCACCTTTTATTGTACAAGCTAATATCACATCTACTGTATGCTGATATTCAGTTTGGTCTAAGGACATCATGGACAGATTATTATCTACATAGACTAGATCCTAAGAACTCCTGCATGCTGCATGCCTTTCTCCAAGAGCTCAGGGCAATTTATAGGGGGGAATATCCCTACATTTTGCAAACATTCTGAAATTGAAGATTGGGTTAGAAAAGAATACTTGGTCTAAAGTCCTTCAGTGATTTTTTTTAATGGCAATTGGATTTAAATATAGATTTTTCCCCATCCTGGTTCCACTTCTTAGCTGTTCTATCACCTTGCTTCTCAAATAGGAATGGCTCTAAGCCAGGGGTGTCAAAAACTTGATTTCACTGAGGGCTGCATCAGGGTTGTATTTGACCTGGCAGTGTGTGTCCAGGGTGGGTGTGGCCAGCTCAACATCAGTTGTGTTGAGGGCACCTCTTGTGACCAAGTACTAAGGCAGGACTTCAGACCCTCCCTCACTCTCATTATAATCCTTCCTTCCTTCCTTCCTTCCTTCCTTCCCTCCCTCCCTCCCTCCCTCCTTCCTTCCTTCCTCCCTCCCTCCCTCCCTCCCTCCCTCCTTCCTTCCTCCCTTCCTTCCTTCCTCCCTCCCTTCCCTCCCTCCCTCCCTCCCTCCTCCCTTCCCCCCCTTCCTTCCTTCCTCCCTCCCTCCTTTTTCTTCTTCTTCCTTCCCTCTTTCTTCTCCTTTCTTCTTCTTTCCCCTCTTTCCTCCTTCTTCCTTTCTTGCTCTCTTCCCATTTTGTCTTTCCTCTTTCCCTTTCTCCTTTCCCATCTCTTCTTGCATGCTCAAATGCAAAAGGAGAAACATTTATCCTTTTGTTTTGTTTTTAGTTTGTTTCATGGTAGCCCTCTGACAGTGAAAAGAGAGCTGGGTTCGGGGGAGGCATAAGTGGCCCTCCCGTACTCCATTTTTGCTGGCAGAGGCCCCATGGGCCAGATGTAAGCACCCCATGTGCCAGATCCAACTCACGGACCTTGAGTTTGATACCCTTGCTCTAAGCAATCTGAATCACCGAGTCCTCATTGCTATTATTTGGGAGAATTGTTAGAATGAAGTACACAAGTTATGCTTTTGTAACCATTTTAGAGGTGCCTTCTTTCTGTATGCCCGTATAGTATGACAGTACTAATAATTATGATAAAGTTTGATAAGACTGATAAGTTTGGTTGGCTGGTTAAGGCGCCAGGTTAGAAACTGGGGGATTGTGAGTTCCAGTTCATCCTTAGGAAGGAAGCCAGATGGGTGACTTTGGGCCAGTAACTTTCTTTTAGCTCAAACAACCTATTTCACAGAGTTATGGTATGGTCCCTGCTTTGAGTTATGTATAAAAATAATAAAGAACGCATAACAATAAATGAATAAATATATTTCTTTACTAGAACATAAATTTCCAAAAATGACAGTTCTCCAGTTCTCAGAATAATTAACTTGTTTACAATTTCTAACTAATTAATAATGCTGCTATGGGTGTTCATGATCCCTATTATAATTATATAGAAAATACTCTATCTTTACCATGAATGATTAGTTTCTTTAGAACAGCTTTTTCATCATCAAAGACCTTCCCATTGGATTTCAGCTCACATAATTCTCAAACAACATGAACAGAAGAATTTCACACTTTTCTTCCGGTATTAAGGAATACACAAAGGTATATGACTTTTTCCAACTTATCTCATGGGTGAAATTCTGAAATAGCTTTCAAAACTCGTAACTTTTGTTGTTTTCATTTTTTAAAGCTTGAAAACCATCACAGATCCATTGTTAGACCCCCTGCAATTTGCATACCAAGCAAATAGATTGACAGATGATGCTGTTACTATATCCTACAACATCTTGAATCTCCAAAGACCTATGCAAGGATCCTTTTTGTAGGCTTTAGTTCAGCATTCAACACCACCATACTGGACAATCTTTTAACTAAATTAAATTAGCTAGAGGTACCACACTTGTAAGTGGATCACAAGCTTCATAACAGCCAGAAAGCAGCAGGTAAAGCTAGGCAAAATCACTTCCGATACCTGTACAATTAGCATAAGGGCCCCCCAAGGCAGTGTACTCTCACTACTTCTCTCTATATACCAATGACTACATCTCAAATAATCCATCTGTTAAACTACTGAAGTTTTCACATGATACAACAGTAATTGGTCTCACTCGAGACAACGATGAAATCGCATACAGACAGGAGGTTGAACAACTAGCATTGTGGTGCGACTGGAACAATCTAGAACTGAACACACTCAAAATTGTAGACTTTAGGAGAAACCCTCCCATTCTATAATCTCTTACAATATTAGACAACACAGTATTAACAGTAGAGACCTTCAAATTTCTAGGTTCTATCGTATCTCAAGACCTAAAATGGTAACCTAATATAAAAAATATCATCAAAAGAGCACAACAAAGAATGTTCTTTCTGCGCCAACTCAGAAAGTTCAAACTATCCAAGGAGCTGCTGCTATAGAGGAATTGAGTCTGTCATCTGCACCTCTGTCTGGTTTGATTCTGCAACCCAACAAGACTGACACAGACTTCAGAGGATAATCAGAACTGCAGAAAAAATAACTGCTGCCAACCTGCCTTACATTGAGGACCTTTATACTGCACGAGTCAAAAAGAGGTACGCATCTTGGACATAAACTGTTTCAACTCTTACCCTCAAAACATTGCTATAGAGCACTGCACACCAAGACAATTAGACACAAGAACAGTTTTTTTCCAAATGCCATCATTCTGCTAAACAAATAATTCTCTCATCACTGTCAAACTTTTTACTATGTCTGCACTATTATTACTCCCAGTTTTTTCTCATCATTCCTACCACCCATCTCCTCCCACTTATGACTGTATGACTGTAATTTTTTGCTTGTGTCAAGATTTGTATTAATATTGATTGTTTCCTGATCATTAAGTGTTGTACCCCATGATTCTTGACAAATGTATATTTTCTTTTAGGTACCCTGAGAGCATCTGCACCAAACACAAATTCCTTGTGAGTCCAATCACACTTGGCCAATAAATAATTCTATTCTATTCTATTCTGTTCTGTTCTATCTATTCTACTCCACTCCACTCCACTCCATTCCATTCTATTCCATTCCTTTCTGCCTATCCTTGCGATAACATAAAAAATAACTACTTTATCTGAAGTCATTCCTTAGTCTTAGCAGTGGGAGTTATTTTTATCAACAGCAGCATTGAAGGTTTAAATATAGTGACAGACCTTTTAGATTTTGCACATTATTGGTACTACCTGATCTCTTCAAAGTGGTTTGAAGCTGGCATTATAACTGCCTTCGCTCCTGCCAAACCAGGAATGCAGGGAACACTCCATGAACCAATCTGTGCCCCCACCAATCAACTGACTAGTGAGAGTGCAAAAACTGAATTTATGTCTGTGCCATGCCACCTGAGCTGTAAAGTAACTTTTGGAATAATCAAAATCCTATATTCTACAGAGAAAAAAAGGAAAATCTCACTCAACACCTTTATTTAGTTATTGGATTTATGGGGTTACCCAATTCAAAAGTGTGACTCTGGTTGACATTCAGCTAAAAATAAACCAACAAATCTCCAACGAACCATTACATTACCCTCAAAGATCCCTCACAATATTAAATTTCTCCCCAAGACCTCCTCAAAAGAACTGTTAGAAAAGAACCACTAAAACCATATTTAATATAAAATATAACACAGTGACCAAATACAATAAGGAAACAATTAATAGGAGACAAATGGACCAAATGCCAGGGGAAGAAGCCAGCTCTTACTTAGTTTTTTAATGGTGAGCAGAGTTGGGGCTGATGTATATTGAGACAGATCATTCAAGAGCAAGGGGAGAAAGAGAGAGGAGGGGCAGAGGGAGAGAGAGAGAGAGAGAAGAGACACTTATATTCTGTCCATCCTATATTTTATTGGCTTGCTAATTTGATTGTATAGAGCAGGGGTAGGGAAAGTTGGCTCTTCTGTGACATCTGGACTTCAACTCCCAGAATTCCTGAGCTTGCATGATTGGTTCAGGAATTCTGGGAGCTGAAGTCCACAAGTCATAGAACAGCCAACTTTGCCTACTCCTGGTATAGAGCCTTTTGACAATAGGGTATTTCACCCAGATGCTGTCTAAAGCATTATTATGTTTATTCTTTATAAGTAGTAAGTTACCAACAATTGCGACTCTTCCTTTTGCCTTATTGATCATTATTTATTATAATATAAGTATTAATGATCAAATCCCGGACATAAATTGTTTCAACTTCTACCCTCAAAACAGTGTTATAGAGCACTGCACAGCAGAACAACTAGACATAAGGATAGTTCCCCCATCCCGCCTGCTAAACAACTCTGCAATAACTCTGCTAAACAACTAATTCCCAGAACCCTGTCAAACTATTTACTAAGATTGTATTACTATTCTTCTTCTTATCGTTCCTATTGCCCATCTCCTTTTCTACTTATGACTATAACTTTGTTGCTTTTAGCTTTACAATTTCTGTTGTTTTATTATGTTTCCTCTCCTGATTATGTTGATTGCTTATTTGGCATCCTATGACTATCACTAAGTGCTGTGTTTTATGATTTATGATGAATGTATTGATGATGACTATGATCGTGATTTATCTTTTATGTACACTGAGAGCTTATGCACCAAAGTCAAATTCCTTGTGTGTCCAATCACACCTGGCCAATAAAGAATTCTATTAAATGGCAGAGTTCTATTTTTTCCTGCCCTTTAGGGATACATAAGTTTGTCTCCTGGAGCACGGTGGCTGGTGATCAGGATGCTGGGTTGAGGATCAGTAAGCCCACGTTCGAGATATGAGTACTGCTGCATGGTGGGGTGAGCTCCCATTATTTGCTTCAGTTCCTGCCAAACTAGCAGTTTGAAAGTGTGTAATCGTAAGTAAATAGATAGGTACCATTTGATGGGCACATTAACGAGCGTATGAAAGGAACTCTCCACAGGGCATCAATCAAGCAGCGATGGATGATATCATCCTTCAAAATGTAAGGATGAGTGAGTTTGTTTCCCATTCTCCTTTTGAATGCTTATAGCTGGATTCACTTATTATTATTATTATTATTATTATTATTATTATTATTATTATTATTATTATCATCATTATTATTTAGATTTGTATGCCGCCCCTCTCCGCAGACTCGGAGCGGCTCACAGCAGGATAAAGTTTTGCCAAGTTTTAATAGAGCAGAATATCTTCTATGTCTCTTTCTTCTTGTTATTTTAATCCACTGGTTTCCTCTTTTTTATCTTCCTTATAAAGAGTTGTTTGCATTGTTTTGGTTGCATAGCTTTTCTTTGAACTGATCATTCCTTTCTTTTGTCATTGGCCAAAATATGGCCAGACATTAGCCCAATTCTTGAAGGACTGCAGCGAACTTTAATCTGCTGCAAAGGTACCCTAGATTATTTTCAGACAGGAAGGCAAACATGTCACAAGCACTAGAGGTCACAAATTTAGACTCCCATTTCTTCTTGTTCCTTACTCAAACTCTTGTGGTTGCCAAATACAAACACTTAACTGAAACTTTGTTAACAGATTACGCTTATCTAGTACTTTCCTAGTTATTGTTTTCAATTCAGTTGTATAGTGAGATTCATTTGCTGGAACAAATGAACAACATTTAATTCATTTGCTGGAACAACATTTGCTACTACAACATCCTTCCTGTCGATGACTACTTCAGCTTCAACCACAACAACACACAAGCACACAATAGATAGTAACTTAAAGTAAACCGCTCTAAACTCGACTGCAGGAAATACGACTTTAGTAACCGAGTAGTTGATGCATGGAACACACTACCAGACTCTGTAGTGTCATCATCTAATCCTCAAAACTTTATCCTTAGACTATCCACTGTTGACCTCTCCCAATTATTAAGAGGTCAGTAAGTACCTTCCCCTGTCCTAATGTTTCTCTTTTACTGGTATTATGTATATAAATATTATTAAATCTTTGTATACCAACAATATGTACTTGACAAAACAAAAAAATAAAATAAAAATAAATAAACTTGCTGTCTTATATTCCTCTTTCAGACTCTGGTTACTCTAAAGCAGTGCTTCTCAATTATTTTATGTTATGCCCCCCTGGAAGAAGTAAACATTTTGTGCCCCACCCCCCAACTATCTGCCGGGATGATTGTTTGCAATATTCGCCATATTTTCACTGAAAAAGCTCAAGTGGCTTATCAGCGTGATTGGTGTGTAATGTGTTTAAGTGACGCCTTAATTTATTTGGCTTCATGCTGTCCGCTGCCAACATTTTTAGACACAGTAAACATACCAGTCTTCCTTGTCTCCCACCGTAATCACAGTGAAGCTAAGCGCTACATACGCTTTGTCATACCGTGTTTCCCCGAAAGTAAGACAGTGTCTTACTTTCTTTTTATCCCCAAAAGCCCCACTATGTCTTACTTTCGGGGTATGTCTTATATTGGAAAAAAATTGTCGAATTTTTTGTTTTAACCATAAAATTAACATTTAGACGCGGTGACGTATGGAGGGGGGGCGGCGCGGAAGTGGGCAGGAGGCGGCGCTCATTAAGATCAGAGGGAGGTGGCAGACGCGGCGACGTATGGAGAGGGGGACGGCGCAGGCGTGGGCAGGAGGCGGCGCTCATTTGGATCAGACGGAGGCGGCAGACGCGGTGACGTATGGAGGGGGGGCGGCGCGGAAGTGGGCAGGAGGCGGCGCGCAACTAGATGAGAGGGAGGCGGCAATACCCTCGTGTTTCCCCGAAAGTAAGACATATGTCTTACTTTCGGGGTACGGCTTATATTAGCCGACCCCCCTGAAACCCCCAATACGTCTTACAATTGGGGGTGTCTTACTATCGGGGAAACAGGGTAGTTCCTCATTTTATCTTTCAGGAGACTTACGTTGGTCTCATTATCTCCGTCTCTCTCCTCCTTTCTTTTCATCCCTGCTAAATATTTTTCCATGATGTCTCTTAAGGGTTTGTTATATGCATTTCATATCTTCTGCTCTGTGCTGTGTGCTATTGTTTCGTGCAAAAAAATCCTACTCCCTACAGAAAAAAAAAGAGCATGTTTCCCAGGGAACTCCTAGCATCGCTCCGCACCTCTCTGGGGGCACTGAGAAGCATTGCTCTAAAGCAAGCAGTCACTCAATAATCAGCACCAAGCAAACAGCAGGATACAGCTCTTGCAATCAGCAGCCATTCAATAAATGGTTTGTCCATAGCCATCAGAGTTGCATATCCTCTTTCTCTGATCGTTGCCCTCTCATCCTCCTGTTGAACTATTCTTGCAAACTCCTGTTCTCTCTCTCTCTCTCCATTCAGTCAGCAAACTCAGCACATTTAGCACAATGTGATTGTGGGCCGAGATTAAGGTCTGTCTGTCTTCTTAAATGCAAAGTCAATGCAACCCTCACTTGCATTAATCTAGATCAAGCGATGTACTAACATCACTCTATAAAGCCTTAGTTAGACCCTACCTGGAGTATTGCAGTTTTAGTCACCACACTATAAAAAATATATTGATTAATTAATAATATTATCAAAACGATATTTTATAGACAGGAGAACTTATTTGAGTTATATGAATTATAACATAAAAATGGAAATACAGAGGTAAATAAAAAAAAGAACGTACAAATATCAAAAATTGTATTCCTGCATTGATCTGACTATAGTTAGATTTTTTTTGGTATTAGTTAGACTTCTAAGACAAGCGGAGAAATGGTAGCTCCTTTAAATGTTAAATGTGGTTTGTCTTGTGTGTTTAAAGAAAATTAATAAAAATATTTTTTAAAAAAATATATTGAGACTCTAAAAAAAGTGCTTTCTGACAAGCAAAGTTAATGGGGAGGCCGGATTCATTTAGCAACTGTGCTACTCACTTAATAATTGCCACGATTAACAACTGTGGCAAGAGAGGTTGTAACGTGGGGCAAAGTTCAATTAATCCTTGGAAATTTGGGACTCACTTGTGGCATAAATTGAGGACCACCTGTAAAACTACATCTGCCACGATATCTTATCACTTTTGTTAGACATAATCTCAGTAGGCTCAAGGTTGACTCAGCCTTCCATCCTTCCAAGGTCAGCAAAATGAGGACCCCGATTGTTGGGGACAATATGCTGCCTCTCTGTAAACTGCTTAGAGAGGGCTATGAAAGCACTGTGAAGCGGTATACAAGTCTAAATGCTATCATGATTGGATTTAATAGTTTATAAACTGAAGGTTCAAAGGAACAAAACTTTCTACACCTTTTTGCTTGTTGCCAACATTTGAAGCTGCTTGTCTGCTCTCCACTTCTCTACATTATGGCGTCATGGTGACATCCGAGTGCAATTGCCTTTCTTCTATTGGTAAAAGTGGCTTTTGCAATGTCTAGCTTGCTGTCATGCTTTGAATGTCATTTGGACAACCTTTATTAGCTAGTCCAGTATATCAGTTGATTGCATATCAATCAATAAATTCAAGGCCCATTGAAAAGATCAGGCAGTTCAACAATTTAATAATCCCACCCACCCATCCAAGTAACTCAAGCATGTAGAATTGTCTCTGTCCGTCCGTCCATCCGTCCGTCCGTCCGTCCGTCCATCCATCCATCCATCCATCCATCCATCCATCCATCCATCCATGTTTAATTTCATTGTGTGTTTTGTAGAAGATAGAGACCACAAAAGGTCATACTGAAGATTAACCTTAAGATGCTTTATTTTATTTATTTATTTATTAGATTTGTATGCCACCCCTCTCCGCAGACTCGGGGCGGCTTATACTCCTAAACATAATATCTTTCATATCCTGGACTAAGTAATAAAGGTTTCAAATCCGAGGTTGGTTGGGTTAATAAAGCAGAAATGAACCCACGACTACAAAGATTGTTTGAAAACTTACTCCCCCCAGCCACCACCCATCACTGTGAGATTTCTGTAGACCTCTCTGGTGTGAAAAAAGCTAATACTAGTCTATTCATATGTAGGCAAAGACAATTGCAGAGAATAGCTAGAGCCATGTGGAGACGTTTTATTGCCAGAGTTAAAGCTGCAGTAATCTAGCCCCTAACCAAATGGCAGATTATGTAAGGTAGTTTGGTGTACGAGGCAGCAAATCTCATAAGCAGCTCTCTCTGGGTAATCAAAGTACAAAAACAATACATTAAATAAGAAGCAAGTTGCTACCCTCTCACGACACTCAGAATTAACAGTGGGAGGCAGTCATTCCATCTCTCTAAATGGAAGGACAGTCTTTGTAATCCGTGGGGGTGGGGATCACAATCAAATGATTTTAAACAATCAAGAAAAAGATTGTTTTAAAAAGCACGTCAATAACGCATCATAATCCCAGCCCGGATTGTTTCTGAGTTTTGGAACGTCCGTCTCGCTTGATCTGTGGTATTATTGAAGTCCTAAAGGTTTACAAGGGGGAAAAAAATGATATGAATAAATCTGCAAAAGTGACACCCGGCGATGGCAGGGCGGCACATTTTCTGAGAAGCTGTGCTGGGTTCCTGCACTCCGAGGGAGGTGGTGTCATTGCACATCCACCAGAACATCTGCAAACTCTGGTTTCCCTTTCATAGATCTGACCTCCTGCTCTTTGCCATGAACCTTGAGTTCACACTCACATTTTACATGTTACAGGAAGCCAAAGCTCCCTCCAGGGGTTCTGCAAACAGAATCTCAGAAGCCAGATGCAGCCCGGTTTCCTAATGCACCTGAAGGAGCTCTACTGTATTCTTCCTCGGGCGCTGCCGGCCCGGGAGGTGGTGGTGATGGTGGTGGCGGGGCGGACCGAAGCGGCCTCCCTCCTCACCACGCAGGAGAAGCTTAAGGTCACTCCAGCTTTTGTAAAAGGAGCGGACAAAACCAGGAATGCTTATGGGGCTGAATTGTCAGCAGGGTAGCAGAAGGATTACAAGAAACCTGTGACTCTGCCTCTTTCTGCCTTTGCTGGTAGCTTTTGTGTGTGTGGTGTGTGAACAAGTGCCATACAACAGATTGAGGCTGGTATAAAGGCCTGGGACTGTGCAAGAAGTCTCCCGCTGGGCCTCAGCTGTGCTTGCAATTAGCAATAAGCATGAAATGATTATTGTTGTGGTGGCTGATGGCAACCTGAAGTGACAAGTTTTATGGGGGGAAGTTAAAGTAAATGTGTGTGTGCGTGCGCGCGTGTGTAAGACGGGGGTGGGGGGATGAGAGAGAAAGAGAGAGAGGGGGAGAAAGAGAGAGAGAGGGAGAGTCTCCTTCTTGCTTAGGAACCATTAAGCAAAAGGCCCGATGCAGACATTTTTCTGCCATTCACAAAGGTCTTAGAAAAGTCAGCTGAAAGAATATTTTTTCTTTCTCATCCCCCTGCCCCCGAATGGAGTTTTTTTCTAGGTCATGGATGCCTCAAATTAGCCAAAAGCTTGTAGGGAAGGGTGAGAGATTAAACATACAAAATTACTCAGCAGGCGTCTTGTTGGGTGGATTTGGGGCAACCGAGGAGCCTTTAAAACAGACGAGAAGACATTATAGACTTCGGACAAAAGAACACAGTTATCCTACCTGCTTGCTTTAACCACTGCTGTTTTGCCCATTACGACGTGCTCTAATGCCCGCAAGAGCTAAATTCTGGGTGATGCTGCTCCACCATAACCATAGTAACTCACACCCACGACCCTCGAGTTCAGTTCTGGGCTTTCCAACCAGAATGAATCCGGGCTGCTCAAACGTATGTATATTATATACATGTACATCTATGTATATTATAAAGACGTACTTGACAAAATGAATAAATAAAAAAAGTAAATAAAACCTACTAAGCATCACCGTGGTAGATTCTCTGCCCTGGGAAATCACAGGGATGAGATGATCCTTTCTTCCTGGTTGGGGCTGCAGAATCTCCTTTGAAAGGCTGAAAAGGGGACTCTGGTGACTGACTTTCAAATTCAAGGTGTTTGGAAGCTAATGCATTCAGTGGAATGAAAGAACTCGGGATCCTGCTGAGTCTAAAAGGAAAGGAACCAAGGGGATGACTTCTTCATGAAGGGTAAACTTTCTGGGATGTTAAAGAACAACTCTGTCTCCTAGTTTTGACAGATCAGGGAAATATAAATCTTAAGCACACCCATGGCATGTGTGTTTCCCACTAAATTCTTCTACTAGGTTTTTAGTTGTTGCAGGTATAAATATGAAAATGGCAGAAATCCTTCAGGATTTCACATTAAGATCTTGAGATCTACTGATCTTATCTATATCTACTGCTGAGATTCTTGGGCATAGATGCTCAAGAAAGAAAGAAAGAAAGAAAGAAAGAAAGAAAGAAAGAAAGAAAGAAAGAAAGAAAGGGAAAAAACAGAAAAAAAGAGGCTACAATGAATGCACCTGAGAGCTGAAGTAATAAGTTTTATGGGGGAAAGTTAAAGTAAATGATTTCTTTCTCTCCTTTGCTCCATTCATAAATCTCAGCTTATTAAATCCTTAACAGCAAATTACTTTAAAGGTTGTCCAATGCAAAATGGGGATGAAGGTGTACCATGACATTCTCAAACTGTCTCTATTGGTCTACATTTCTCTATCTCTCTACCTACATACCTACCTATCAAGGTCATGATCTATCAAGGTCCAGGACAGAAATCATTCCCACTTCTTTAACCATCCGATCTCCCAAAAATCTGCTGAATTATTTTGCATCCCTAAATGGGTTCCTGGAATCTTTAGATGCTCAGGACTATTCTCATGGCCAACTAGGTTCTTAAAGGATACCTAACCTTGCATAAACTAACAAACCATCCCATGTATCACATAGATTGGATTAATCGATTGAGCACAAGAAATCAGAATTTTCAGTGCTGGCATGAATAAAATCACAGAAAAGAAATAGTGTCTTAGAAGATACATTCTCCAAATATTGGAACAGAAAAAGCAAAGTCCTCTTCCACCATAATAACTCTTGTAAAACAACATCTATTTCCGCTATTGGTATCTGTTAGAAACTACAGTTATGTCTCATGCATGATGCATGTTACTTAATCATGCAATTTGCATGATAATGACATACATGCATCACTTGCTCCTTCCTTCCTTCCTTCCTTCCTTCCTTCCTCCTTCCTTCCTTTCTCCCTCCCTCCTTCCTCCCTCCCTTCCTACTTCCTTCTTCCTTCCTTCCTTCCTTCCTTCCTTCCCACCCATGATTTTTTTAACCAGATTCATAAGTCATATACTTAAAATATTAGTAGTAGCAGTAATATTTCTTTCACTGGATAAGCTCACCATAAGTTATGAAAGCCTAGCAAATATATTTTTAAAATATACTTTTGAGCAATTTATCAATGCTTTCAAAAGTGTCCTGTCTGGTACATACAGTTGGACAGCTGCCTAAATCTCATATTGATTCTGGAAAGATAAGTGTCATTGATTCTAATAAGCATCCAGTCTCTTCACATCCTAAATATATTTATCCCATTAATGGTTTCTGAAATGCCTTCCAACTTTTTCCTGTTGGAAATATAGTGGTTATCATAGCAAAGAGTTTCTTGTTGGAATTCAATTGGAACTCCAGAAACTTGGGGCAATACCAATCACAACAAAAAGAAAGAACAAAGACCAGTGATCACATTCTTGTTTAATTCTACTAAAGAAATAGCTCTAAGTTTGAGCGTGATTTGATTTCCTGCAACTGTCAGTCTTGGTGACCTATTTTCTTTAGGGCTAAGTATTTATAATTAGGCCAAAGGATATCAAAATGGCAGTTTCTGGGCATTAATTTATCCTAATTAATTTATTAATATTTATGGCATTTCTTTATCTTGGATGCTATATCATAACTGGCAGTTCCGTTCAAGATCAAAGAAAGAAATTAACAATAATGTTCTGGGCATTATCCAAGTTTACTTCCAGCAGATAGACTACTGGGTCAATGATTTAATAAAATCAATAGCTGAACAAAAATGACAGCCCTTTGGAGTTTCTCCCTCTTCCCACCATGGTATCCTCAGGTTCTCTGCACTTTTGCACTTTTCTCAGTACTGATGACAGGGAGAGAAGTACACTTATATTGACAATCCAGAGAATGCTACGAATTGATTTCAAATCTGTTTTAACATAATGCATTCTTTTTTACTAAAGAAATTCTAACTTTGCTCACATTACATCTCTGTGCATTTTGCACTCCTTTGCTTTCTACCTTTGGCCTCAAAGCTCCGAAATGTGCGTTTTTAAGTAATAATGGATAATGATGGTATTGAAAAAGTTGGCATTGGTTGGTATCCAAGACACTCTGTTATCTTTGGAGAGATTCACAAATGTTTGAATTCTCTCGGCAAAGCTTTGTAATCAAATCAAGATGGAGTCTATTGCCTTTTCCTTTCTTCTGAAATGTGGTCTAGAGACCTGTCACTCATTTGCAGAAAACATTGTTTAACTCCAGTTTCTTATCCTAGCATATTAAAGAATATGCTGAGCACAAATTACTTAGTCATTTATTCTCTGCTTCTTATTCTTTTGCGTCTAAGCGACAGAATGCTCAAGATGTAGAGAAGGAAACCAGTTTAATAGAATTGCATGATACCCATATCTTTATCTAATTCATCTTCCTCTTATTATTATCAAACAACCTTCACGTGTAGGAAGATTTGTGTGAGCATCATCACCGGTGACACTCACTCCTCCAAATTTCATTTATTTTTTTAAAAAAGCTACAATGCATCTCCATCTGATGTTTTGTCCAGAGCTCTGGGACAGATAAAGTTCCTTGTTGCTGAATGGTATTTTTCTGACTGTAAAATTGAATGTAATTTTGGGATGATTCAAAATCGCTGCTGGTCAACAAATAATTGTGGGTCCCTTTTTCCGTTTTCAATTTTAAGGGAAAGCCTTTTCCTGTTCTTCGGGATTCCTTCATTATTAGAAAGTGTACATTTTCATCTTTAAAAAAACCCCCACACAAGTCCTTAACTGTGTTCATTAGCTCAATTTACTGCATTCAAGTTGCTGTCAGCAAATGACAGCTTTTGGATACTGTTGGCATCAGTTATATCAGGAGGAACAAATAGATACCAGAATATACATATTCTCTCTCTGTGTATGTATGTAATCTGTAGGATATTCTATAAATATCGTACAGATTAATAACTGACAGCATCTGAATAGGTCTGTGCTATATATATATTTCATATACGTGTGTAAGAAAATGCCTCGGATCTGGGATTTGTGATTTTTTACAGGGATTAAAGCCAGGATAAGACTATAAGGATAGGGAGAGTGATTCCCCGCCCGACCCAGCAGTGCCACTGAATTCAACACCCCAGTACATTGAAAGCACATTTGAGTTTAGCAATCTGTCAATTTCTATTTTCTGCAAAAAGCTTGGGTCAATTGTGTCCCAGGCAGAGTAACCTCAGAGTATTCATAACCTTGGAGGCCACTGGCTTCCTTTGCCTTTTTCATCATCCGAACGGCTCCCTTTAAAATGTGCATATTATTACAATTATTGTTACTATCATCTACTCTAGCCGCATACACGGCTCCTTTCTTTTTTTGCATTTGTGCTTCCTATAACATCTTGCTCGGGAAGGGAAGCAGAATGCTACAAGAGATTATTAAAGCTTTACAAACAGTCTTCTCTATCTATGGAATAAATGGAATAGAGACACATTCTATCTCTAATGAAGAACCCACATTTGTCTGATTAGTGGAAATATCTCTTACAGCAGGATTTTGGAGGTGATTCCTCAAAAATAAACCTGGCTCCAAAAATATACAGACGTCTCTTAAGAGAGGAATTTAAACGTCACCTAACCCAGGGAATCCTTGTCTTGACGCTGCTCTGAGAACCTTAAAAATCAGTAACCATCCAAAAGCACATCTAAGGCCTTATTAAATCTCAGCAGCTTTTTTTTTTTTGGCCTCTCTCTTTCCACGATGCACCAAGAAGAAAAAATTCCACCTTCAGAGTGGAAAACAAGTCCTAAACAAGTCACTGGAGAAGCTGACTCCTGCTGCAGAGTCTCCCAATTTAATTGCGCCCGGGTATACGGGGAGAAAAAAACCCTGGCGAATGAGCTAATGCTGTGGATACTGATCAGTTGAATCTGAACAATTAATGCTAAGGCTACTACTAGTAATAATAGCAACAATAATATAGTTTTGGTGTGTGTATGTGCGCATTTTTTAAAAAAATCCAAGCTCCCTCAACCTTTTATTCACAGGCATAAGAAATTAAACACTTGTGGGCTCGTTCTAAAGAGTGAATGAAATTGAATAAGCTAGCGAGTACTTGAGTTTCACAGCGAGTGCTTGAATAGAGCAAACCTCCTATGTTGAATAGGTTGCCTTTTGGGACCAATTTGCCTCTTTTCACTCTTTAGTATTCCTTTTTTGCTGACAGATGTACAAAGGCGGAACTGCGCTGTGCGGCTTATCTACATACACCCTCAGCAGCTGTCACTTTTGTCGAGCAAGTTAATCAGCAAATGCCACCATATCCCACTTTCTATAAGGAACAACATGTTATAGACAGGAGTTTCTGGAGAGAGGTGGGGGGGGGAGAGACTTTATTTTAACTTTGATTAGCCTGATTTCTCTCCCCCCTCCTCACTTATTTCTTTTCCAACCAAAGGCTTCTTTCGCTTCCATGTAACTTTTACGTTTACGTTTCTTTCTCTTTCTTTCATCTCCCCCCCATTTTTTTTTAAAGAGCTCAGTATCTCAAAGCCTGTTTTGGTTACCAATGAGGGTGAGGATTAGCACACAAAAAAAGTTTCTAGACCTCATCAAAATATCAAAAAAGAAATCACAATGACCCATAAAGGAAAAGGGAGGGGGAAAAATTGCTTGGAGAGGAGAGGAAAAAAAACCACACTAAGCATCCATAGGAATAATTAAAAATAGAAGGCACCTTTCTAACGAAAGAGTAAAAGAGTTTGTGGGCATTTAAAGTTCTCCAAGTCAAAAAAAAAAAGATTGTTTCTGCTTGGAAGGTCTCTTTCTGCTTAGAAAAGACGTTTACATTTACAAAATATCCTGTAGAAAAGTGGACTTCCACTGTGTTTATTTTTCGGATGGAAAGGTATTGATTGTCAGTTGCGTTCAAGGTAAGTGCAGCTAAGATTTACCTTCTTCACAGCACAAGGGAGGAGATCTTGTGTTTCTCTGACTGTGATTTCACTGTAGTGGAATTAGAACCTCTGGAGCTTACCCCAACAGGTAGTATTCGACTTTATGCCTGGCTGCTTAACGACCGTTCAAAGTTATGACAGGCTCAAAAAAAGCGACTCACAACCAATGGTCCCTCTAATTTTTTTTCGGTGTGGGCGGAAAAGTATAATGTCTGAGCGGCACATTTCCATGCCTGGGCGTGGATTGGTTAGAAACAAAAGGGGGTCACGTGACCTCAGGACACACAGCAACGGTTATAAATATGAAACGGCAGCAAAGTTTTGATCACGTGATTAGCAAAGGTCCTAAGTGTAAAAAAGGGGCATAAGTCACTTTTTTCAGGGCCATTGCAACTTTGAACGGTCAGTAAATGAACCACTGTAAGTCGAGGACAACCTGCCTTCTCCCCCTAGATGTTTTCTGTGGAGCTTCAAAATGGGACTCCTGATCTGCTTCTAAAAGAGTGCACTGGTCAGACAGATAATCCTCGACTTCTGTTCTGACCCCCAATGGAGGCCCACATTTTTGTCACAACCTGTCCTCAAAGTTATGACTGCCACCCCCACTCACTCTCCCCTGATCATGTGATCGCACTTTGGCTGTTTGGCAACCAGTTTGAGTGTATGACTGGTTGCAATGCCCAAGGTCACGTGATTGCATGTCATGAGGATTTTTGCTGGTTTCTGACCAAACCAAACCAAACCAAACCAAACCAAACCAAACCAAACCAAACCAAACCAAACCTTAGTTAAAATGGATTCACATTTAGAGTCACCTGCTTCATTTACCAACTGTGGTAACTGGTTTAACAACTGTTCTCAAAACAGCTGTGAAATCAACTCTGCTCATATGGTGATTTGGCTTATGACTGAAACAATTTACGTCTGCAATTTGAACCCCAACTGTGGTTGTAAATCCAGAACTACTTGCTCTTGCTCTTTGAGAAACTCAACTTGTGTGACCAAACCCATGCTGGTCTGTTGAAGACAATTCTAAATTTCCAACATGTGGAATTAAATTGATCAAGGGGAAGCTGTCGTACAGATAATATCCTTCTACTGCTATTGAAGACCAGTAAGTAAATATTTTGTTGTTGCAACAGAATCACAATACCCAAATCAGCGCATGGATTCCAACCTCTGAATCAAATAGAGCCAATATAGTTCTAATATCTCTCTCAGGAGGCTGACTGATTTTCTTCTAAAGATCTTGGCCAGAGGCAAGCTGCTGACATCACAATCTGTTCTGTCATTGGAAGCACTGCTTTCAGTGGTGGGTTGCTCCTGGTTTGACCCTGTTCAGCAATAGCGCTGGTGGCATGAGGCTCCGCCCACCTGCCTGGGACGCTTCTGCGCATGTGAAGTGGGAGCAAAGGGTTTTAGAACCCACTATTGACCACTTTCTTATACAGTACACAAAAATAGTTCACTAGAAATTGTGATTCAGATTACCTTGCTAAAAGGTACATGATTCAAGAAGAAGGCCAGAAAAAATGTGTGAGAAATAATTGTCTCTCATTAAAACGTTATAGTTACCTCTTATGCTCCTAGTATCTCATACACTGCCTCAAATATACATATCAAGATTTTTTAAAAGAAGATAAAAACTAATACAAACAATATAAAGTAACAAAAAAGAAAATAAAAAGAAAGTTAAAACTGCAAGAAAGGGGAAAAAAGTAGTAAAGGAAGTAAAAAAGGAAGAAGTGGCTTTCAATCTTCTTTACAGCAATTATAAGAGCAATTATAAATTTGCTTCTTATTTATTAGCTTAAAGTTAATTCCTTTTTTCCCTATAAACTACCCTGTTTAGTCATTAGTTAAACCGTAACTTCATTTTTGTATGTTTTATGCAAAAAGTCTGTAAGGGGTACACACTGCTTCCTTTAAAAGGTAACAGCTGTTAAATAATGTTTTATGATTTGGGTGATGTTTGATTCCATGTATCATAGAAGTTTGATTTGGTTAGAGACTCCAAACAAATCAGAAATATTAGGGAGTTGGGAACTGCATAAAAATATTAAAGACCCATTTAGCAATTTGCTCCAATGATGAAATATTTCTATCTTCAAAAATATTAGAAATATCTACCTTTATTTTTATTGAAATATACATTCAACATTAATTCAGTGTATTAAAAAGTTTTTCTTAAAATTATCTTGTAGGATCAAGTGACATAGTAGTAATTGGTGATGACATTTAAATCCATTTTAATATTTAACATCTACATTGTAGTTCTACATTAAAAAATCCGTAAACCCTTTACAATATTATTACTAGAGTACCCACAAAATTTAAGTAGTTTTCTTTAAGCAATGATTCTGTTACCTTGACAATAATCTATCCTGCACTAAGAATTTATACATGTATTATGTGTTAAAGTTCATTACCAGTGAAATCTTAATCACCCTGAAATTGCACCAATGCAGAATAAGTTAGATAAATATTAAGCTTTAATATTAAAATCTTTTGCACTGTTATTTAATAAGACTGCCATGTTGGTGTTACATAATAAAGCTAAGCTGCCATCCTTAACTATTAATAATCTCTCTAGTCATTGAATTGCATCATCGTTCCCTTTTTTTTCCAGTGGCTAAAATAAACCACCAAAACATTGTTGGAATTGTGGTAAAGCTTTGATCTAGACAAAACAAGGAAGCAGACTAAGAAGGAAGCTCAGATTTGCAAACACAGTTTTGTGCCTGCGTAATGCAAGCTCTTTTTTTTTTTTTTTTGCAGTACATATGGTCTATAAGATCACCCACTGTTTAGGGACTTCTGTGATAGAGTGAGTTAAGGATGGAGTTTCATCCTTAATTGGGATTAACTTTGACTTGAAGCAGTTGTATTGCATGGTATTCCCTTCACGGCTAATGAAAGTTATGGGCTGAATGAAGTCCCAAGGGTTTTAACAGGCTGGACTCCTTAAGTATAAATTTTCAGTGCTAAATTTATGGAGAGTTTGCTTCTAGCCCCTAAGGTTTTAACTTGGGAATGAATATTAATTCATGTGCAAAAATCTGTCTTCCACATTTGTCTGTTCTATACTTTATCTCTTTTACCAGTAGTTGCTGTTATAATGTATTGTCTTTTTTGTTTTAAATGTTTAGAAGAAACTCCTGCTACTTATGTAGAGGCATTCTGGGAAATCAGAATTATGGAATAATTTCTGGCCATGTGAACATGAAAACTGTGTCTTTTTGGGGTCTTGCTAACAGAAGCTTCCACCCCAATTCCTAAGGTTTGCACATGACTGAAAAGCAATGTGCTTGCTGAGGAAGAGAATTCAGTTTAGAAACACAGCAGAACTGAAATAAATCATAAAGAATAAAGCAGAATTTCAGCTCAGCTCAGTTTTATCTGGGATGTGTGTTTGTATGTGTAATAACAGGTTACTGAGAGAGCAGTGCCTACAATCTGCCCTTGGATAACCAATATAAAGCAGCAATTTCTTTGGGGTATTTTGAGTCTAAAAGAAACATTTGATTTGACTAAATCATTGCTTTCTGAAAATCAACTCTTTTCGAGGTTTGGCAAATAGTTTCCCAATAAGGGCTTTCTTATGGAGTTAAACTAAACAATATACAATTTGTAAATGTATACATTGCTAAAAAATCATTAAGAGTTGTCAACCTAATTTTGCGTAGCTTCTTCTCTGGTAATTTTGTACTTTTAACTAGAGCATACAAAACATTTGCTAGACCAATTCTCAAATACAGCTTATCTATCTGAAACCAGCACTAGATATCGGACATTAGTACAACTGAGAATGTGCAGAGATATTTCAAGAGAAGAGTTCTCCACTCCTCTGTTCGCCAACAGAATACCTTATGCCGCCAGACTCGAAATGTTGGGCTTACACAATTTAGAAGTACCTCACCTTAGGTATGACCTACGTGTAGCACATAAAATTATCCGTTACAATGTCCTAACCGTCAACGACTACTTCAGCTTCAACTTCAATAATAAACAAGCACACAATAGATACAAACTAAAGGTAAACCATTCCAAACTTGGTTGCAGAAAATACGACTTCACCAACAGAGTCATCAATGCCTGGAATGCTCTACCTGACTCTGTGGTTTCTCCTCCAAAACCCCAAAACATTAACCTTAGACTGTCTACTGTTGACCTCACCCCATTTCTAAGAGTTCTGTAAAATGGCGTGCATAAGTGCACCTTTGTGCCTACCATTCCTGTCCCAATGTTCCCATGTACTCATAACCATCTCATGTATATATGTTTATACTTTTATTGTAACCTTATACAGTGGTACCTCTACTTAAGAACTTAATTTGTTCCGTGACCAGGTTCTTAAGTAGAAATGTTCTTAAGTAGAAGCAATTTTACCCAAAGGAATCATTGTGAAAGCAAATAACGCGTGCAAACCCATTAGGAAAGAAATAAAAGCTCAGAATTTGGGTGGGAGGAGAAGGAGGAAGAAGAGGAGGAGGACAGTTGCTGCCGAAGGAAGAAGGCGAGGTGAGGGGAATCAAAAAAATCCAAAACTTTAAAGCTTAAAAAAAAAAGAGAGGGACTCTGAGGCGGTGAGGAGGAGCACATGCCTCCTGCACACCCGGTGCAAGGCTGCCTCCCATACACAGCAGCAGAGAGAGAAACCCAGGCTAGAGGGGAGAACTTCCTGCTCCATTGATGGAAAGGCGGCTGCTGCTGCTACCTTTTCCTTTCCTCATCCCTTATCACGTCCTTGGTGACAATCCCCATCAATAGATTTTTGCATTATACCAGTGGTCCTCAACCTTTCTAATGCCGCGACCCCTTAATACAGCTCCTCATGTTGTGGTGACCCCCAAAAGTCTAGCACCAATTCTCCAAATAGAACTTCAAGCTGATTGGCAGGAAGGTCAGAGGGACATTCCCACTGTAAATGCCTGATTGGTCAGATTGTAAAAATATGTTCCAAGATGCCAGAATAGAAGCTTTAGTTCCTAACACCATGGGAAATTTGTCTTTTTCCATGGTCTTCAGGGACCCTTGTGAAATGGTTGTTTGACCCCCAAAGGGATCCTGACCTCTAGGTTGAGAAACACTGCATTATACCCTCCAAATTCCCTGTGATAAGATGGGACTTATAGTCTGGATTTCTGCAGTTCTCTTTAGTTTTTTCAAACCCCTCAAATGTTGGAAGGCTGCTATCATGTCACACCAGTCCTTCTTTTCACTAAACTAGATATATCTAATTCCTGAAGCTATTCTTCATGCGTTTTACCTCCAGCCCCCTAATAATCTTTGTTGCTTTTTTTCTGCACCCTTTCTAGAGTCTCAGTATCTTTTAAATTTATTATTTGTATTTATTATTTGCATATAAATCCAATAAACAAACAAACAAATAAATAAATAAATAAATAAGCAAGCCGCTCACTCCAAAAAAGGACTATTTTTTAAAATTTTTGAATCATTGAGTCTCTTATCTGAATCTTATCTGTTGGTTCTGCATCCCAACAAGACCGACACAGCCTTCGGAGGATAATCAGAACTTTAGAAAAAACAATTGCTGCCAACCTGCCTTACATTGAGGACCTGTATACTGCACAAGTCAAAAAGAGGGCTGTGAAAATATTTACTGACCCCTCACATCCTGGATACAAATTGTTTCAACTTCTGCCCTCAAAACGTCGCTGTAGTGCACTGCACATCAAGACCAGTTTTCCCCCAAACGCCATTACTCTGCTAAACAAATAATTCTATTTCTATTCTATTATTACTACTAGTTTTTTGTCATCATTGCTATAACCCATTTCCTCCCACTTATGACTGTACGACTGTAACTTGTTGCTGGTATCCTTAAGATTTCTATTAATATTGATTGCTTCCTGCTTGCTTATTTGTACCCTATGACAATCATTAAGTATTGTCAAGAATCATGTATTTCATGATTCTTGACAAATGTATATTTTATTTTATGTATACTGAGCGTATGCACCAAAGACAAATTCCTTGTGTGTCCAATCACACTTGGCCAATAAAGAATTCTATATTAAAACTGGATGCAATATTCCAAGTCTGGTCTTACCAAGGCATTATCATATCATATTTTGGTCTTTTAATTGATCACAATATCTAATACATTGTTCTTGGATATTTGGGGAAATTAAGAGACTAAGTAGATCCAGGTGCTTGAAAAGCTGCCATTTAACTAATAGATAGAAAAGGATACTTTCTTAGAGCCCTTCGGTAACATTGACTAATGCAAAAAAGGAATTTTGCTTTATTCCACAGATGTAGCCAAGACAGAGAAATTGATTGGATAGAGGACTTATTATTCTAAGATCACCAAGGAGGATTCTACCGCAGAATGGAAACATTACTCTGGATCTTCTAAATTTTGTTATGACTCTTTAGCCATTTAGCCAGCAGAGTATTACTTCGAAACTGGCTGGGGAAATCTGGGAGTTGAAGACCACACATCTTAAAGTTGCCCAGTTTGAAAAAAACCACCAGTCTAGATGACAGCTCTGTTTTTTTTCTGGCAATCACCCACCCAACTGTAAAACGATCTGATCATGCGTAGTTTTGATTAGTGTTTATAATCAGATGTTCTCCTTCTATGATCATTCTATATATGTGTTGTTTGGTTTTTAAATATGATAGGGTTTTATATGCTTCTTTTTTAATATTAGATTTGTTTCACTATAATATTGTTTTTTATTATTGTTGTGAGCTGCCCCGAGTCTTCGGAGAGGGGCGGCATACAAATCTAATAAATTATTGTTATTATTATTATTACCTTGATGAGCGAAGAGGCTTGTTTGGGTGAATGAAATTGTGGGACTATGTTGACTGAAGGATCACCCAAGGCGAACAGCCCATGATAGGTACAGTGGTACCTCTACTTAAGAACTTAATTCATTCTGTGACCAGGTTCTTAAGTAGAAACGTTCTAAAGTAGAAGCAATTTTTCCCATAGGAATCAATGTAAAAGCAAATAATGCATGCAAACCCATTAGGAAAGAAATAAAAGCTCAGAATTTGGGTGGGAGGAGGAGGGGGGAGAAGAGGAGGAGGACAGTCGCTGCCGAAGGAAGAAGGTGAGCTGAGGGGAATCAAAATAATCCAAAACTTTAAGGCTTAAAAAAAAAAAGAGGGACTTTGAGGAGGAGCACATGCCTCCCTCTGTTCTCTCTGGGATGCCAAAGCCTCCTTAAGCACCACCAAAAGGCTCCTCCGGCAGCCCAGAAAAGCCCGAGATAGCCGGGGTTAAAGGGGGAATGGCAGGAAACTGGCCAGGCCTTCGTGCCACTCTCAAATTTGTTTTGGGCAAACAGCCCATGATAGATAGCCAGACTAACACTGATCACATCTGCCAATCTGCAATGAACCAGCTTGGCAGACTATGGTCCCTATTCCAGGGATGTCAAACTCAAGGCCTGTGGGTCAGATCCGGACCATGGGGCCATCCTGAAAACAGCATAGAACCGGCCCACAGTGTTTCTGTCAGTGAAAATGGAGCTTGGGAAGGCCATGTACGGCCTTTACGAGCTCTTTTTTCACTGGCAGAGCCCTCAGGCCTCCATAGGCAACCCCAACAGGAGCAGGGATGGATTTCACTTACTGCTGTTCCATGACCCCAGGGCACGCCCCTGCGTGTCTGAACAATAAGGGGCGTACATAAGTGCACTGGTGTGCCTTTCGTCCCCTGTCCAATTGTCTTTCCTTTCTCTCACTTATCATATATATTTTCTTTCTTTCATATATCCTCTCCTCTAAGTTCACTTTACCCTTATATCTATTACTACATGTCTATTTTTCTTCCTATGTATTTGTGTATTGGACAAATGAATAAATGAAATAAATAAAAATAAAAATATTTTGCTGCGGTGCATGCGCCAGGAAGCAGAATCTTGCGAGGGGATGCCCGTGTGCATGTGATTTTGGCAATTTGTTTTGCTCATGTGCATGCGCAGAAGCAAAAAACCTGCAGAAATCTCACACATGCACCTCCCCTCCCAAGATTTTGCTTCCTGTGCATTCCTGTGCATGCACTCAGATTCATGTGCGCATGCACTGGGAATGCAGAGCTGCACATGCAGTTCCATTTTCCCTACCTCATACCAGTAAGAACCCCATACTGGACATGAGTGAAGTTTAGCTGGCTATGCCTACCCCAGCCATGGCCACTGTCCCTCCAAGATCAAACACAATCCTGATGTGGCCCTTAATGTAGTCAAGTTTGACATCCCTGGCCTATTCCTTCCATGTGCCAGTCAGATGTGGGAATACATCAATCCACTATAGAGTGTTGATAGTAATTTGGGAGATCTGTGTTTAAATCCCACTTCTCCTTACACCTCAGCAATATTGTAAAATCACTATTGTACTGTTTTGCAGAAATTTCCTGACAATTAAGACTGCCAGAGGATCATCTTAGGAAAGAGCCAAGGCAGGTCTTCATAAAAGAAGCTCCATGACTGATAGAAAGCTGCCCTCAGAACACGTGAAATGAAAGGCCATATTTGATGGCTTCTTCTTCTTGGGCCATATCCATCACTGGGCGTTGACTCTGTTGACCTGACTCTGTTGTTTCTTCCCCTAATCTCAAGATCTTCAACCTTAAATTAGCTACTGTTTATCTCTCCTCCTTTCTAAGAGATCTGCAAGGGGCATGCACTATTGTGCCTACCGTCCCTGTTCTTCAGTTCTATTATTTATTTTATTTTATTTATTTATCAGATTTGTATGCCGCCCCTCTCCATAGACTCGGGGCGGCTAACAACAATAATAAGACAATATGGACAAATCTAATATTTAAGTTAATTTAAAAACCCCAATTTAAGAAACCAATCATACATACAGACATACCATGCATAAATTTTATAAGCCTAGGGGGAAGGGAAAGTCTCAATTCCCCCATGCATGACGACAGAGGTGGGTTTTAAGGAGCTTACGAAAGGCAAGGAGGGTGGGGGCAACTCTGATATCTGGGGGGAGTTGGTTCCAAAGGGTCGGGGCCGCCACAGAGAAGGCTCTTCCCCTAAGTCCCGCCAAACAACATTGTTTAGTTGACGGGACCCGGAGAAGGCCAACTCTGTGAGACCTAACTGGTCACTGGGATTTGTGCGGCAGAAGGCGGTCCTGGAGATATTCTGGTCTGATGCCTTTTTATCCTTTTTATCACCTCTTTATACTTTGTTATGTTAAAACAAACTATAATTCTATACTTGTATGACAAATATAAATAAGAAATAAATAAAAATAAGTTAGAACCACACAGTGGAACCACTTGCCTCCAGAAGTTGTAAATGCTCTAACACTGAAAGTTTTTAAGAAGTTATTGGATAGCCATCTGTCTGAAGCAGTGTAGGGTTTTCTGCCTAAACAGCGAGTGGGATTAGAAGACCTCCAAGGTCTCTTCCAACTCTATTATTCTATTCTAATAACCTGAATTTCCTTACTCTAAAATTTTAAAAAAGCTATTTTTAAACTACGCTCTGTTATTCCCCTTCATCTCACATACATATAAAAAGTGTTTGGTGGGTTAAGGTTTTATTCAATAACTGAAACATAATTTAAACAAATACTATTGTTTTACTTTGAATCAGAAGCTTCTGCAAAGGGCAGATTTGTTGTCGGTTTTATTTTGAAGAGAAAATCTCATTAACCTGAAAAGTCTTCATACCAACAAGGTAGATCTTTGAGTGTTGCTAATATGTGTAATGCTCCCTCTAGTGGCTGGTAAATAAGCAGGAATTAATGTGAGGAAAAACAAATACATAATTTCGAATCTGATTTTTTTTTAACTTCATGCCCACAGGAGAGTGAAAGTAAGATCACCTACACCTTCTCAATGAAGTCACAGATAGCAAAGCAAAAACACTTTTGCAATAAGCTGCAAAGAATTATTGATACTGTAGGGCAAAATACATCTTGTACATTTGGTTGCTGAAGCCCCTGTATTTACATGTTAATGATTAAAAAATTTAATTGGTTTTTCCTTTGTATCTGTTTTTGTCTTGGAGCTCAGTGATTCAGATTTTATTAAAGTCCATTTCCTTTGGGGGGGTCTCTCCCTGATATATCAATCTATCATATACCATAGAGTTTCATAGGCTTTTATGTTATGGATTTAGATTATTAGAGTTGGAAGGGATCTTTTAGGTCAGGGATAGGCAAAGTTGGCTCTTCTATGACATGTAGAAGAATGAGCTGACATTCTAGCTCAGAATTCCTAAGCTATTCGTTTCTTATTAATGACCTGATTAAGAGCAAACTTGTGGTCTCCATACCTCTTGTCTGCTCTAGGTTAGAAGGGGCATCTCAGTTTTAGGCTCTACTAAAGCTGAGATGCTTTCCTCATTGTCATCTCTTGGACTTTCAGAATATCCTTTCTAGCCTTCCCTCACTTTGGTTTAGTCCCAGATCATTTCAGCACTTTTGTTTTTCATTCATTTATCCTGTTGGAGGCTTTAGGTATAGTCCATTTTTACTCCTGTTGTGATTCAGTCTGAGGCTCCTCAGGGAATGGCTGGAACTCTGCCGGCTCCATGCTCAGAGGGGGAGGACGAGGAACAGGAGGAGGAGGAGGAACAGGCAGACGGGGAAGAGGAATGTCAGGACGAGGAGGAGGGAGAACAGCCTGAGACCCCCGGGGGGGAGCTCTCCCCAGCGAGTAGCCTGGAGTCATTAGATGAGAACGCACAAGCCATCATAGCTATGAGGCAGAGAAGGGCAGCACAACGAAGGGGACAATTAGCCAGGTATTTCCATCCCTAATAGGCAACAGCTGGGTTTGGGTGTGGTTCTCCTCAGAAAGGTTGAAAAGGCAGGCCCGCCCTTCCTGTATTATGGAGAGTTATCTTTTGGGAGTCCTGTGACCTTGCTTCGATCCTTGGCATCTCTGATTCTGGCTTGTGGCCTCGAAGGCTGAAAACTTGGGGGAGGCGTGGGTTTTATTATCTACAGTGGTGTGTGTGCCAGCAAGAAGCCTGTTGTATTGTCTGGCCGTCGTGACTCTCCTGTGAAGCTTCATAGCATTCCAGTTTGTAAGAACAGTTTTTGTTATCTGTGTTTGTTTTCAAAGATATAAAATGACTTTGCTTTTTACCAGCGTGTCTAGTACTCTTTTTAGTTGGTGTTGGTGTCTGGGGGAACCCAGACAGAACATACTTCCTTGCAGAATAGTTTGCTATTTGCATCAAAATGCCCATTAGTTTCTTTCCACATGTAATTGTTAACTGGTCCTTGTCCTGTTTGTCTACACTCTTTGCAATCATAATTCTTGATGTACATTGTACACTATTTTTCATTTTCATTTTTGTGAAATGATGCCATTTAAAAATCTTATAGCATTAGAATAGAATAGAATAGAATTAAGCAATCTTTTACATATTTCTGATTAGTGTAATTCCTCACACTCCTGTGACGATGCCTATAACATTGTCTTGTCATCCAATACCAAACAGCTTCTAGGCACTTTTTGTGCCTACTTTTATTTATTATTATCTCCTAAAACCTTTTCATAACACACAGTAATGCCTAGATTCTTTTCCTGCAGTTGATCCGTGTTCCCTCTTGGTTTCTCACTTTCCTTTTGTCCCTGTATCTATTTTCCCCAAAAGACACTCTTGACACTAGCAAAATGTCTCTTTGGCAGCATCTTTTATCCCTCTGGTGTCCTTCACCATCAATGATGCATTCTAAATGTATATTCATCCCTTTGCTATTTATTCTCTGACTGATCAACCTAAGTATTGGTACTGTACTGCCCTATGTAACCACAATAATTTGATGAACTGCAACTGATTCTCTCTGGCATTTATTTTTGCCTTCTCCTGCATAGTTAAAATCATACCTTTACTTCCCTGCCTGTATTCAGCTTCACACCGCCAAGCCAAGCAATTTTTATTCCAATCAATTACCTCCTTCCCCATTTTCTTAATTTCACAGAAGCATAACATATGCATTTTTCCTTCACTGACTGAGTTTGTTAACACAGAGAGAAGAGCAACAAAGATGATTAGGGGACCGGAGGCTAAAACAAATAAAGAACCTTTGCTGGGACTGGGTATGTCTAGTTTAATGAAAACAGGGACTAGGAATGACATGATAGCAGTGTTCCAATATCTCAGGGGATGCAACAAAGAAGAGGGAGTCAATCTATTCTCAAAAGCACCTGGACGTAGAACAAGAAGCATTGGATGGAAACTAATCAAGGAGAGAAGAAACGTAGAACTAAGAATAAATTTCCTGATAGTTAGAACAATTGATCAATAGAACAATTCGCCTCCGGTGCTCCAGCACTTGAAATTGGGCAGCCATTTGTCTGAAATGGTTTAGAGTTTCCTGACTACACAGGGGATTGGACTAGAATACCTTCAAGGTTCCAGCTTTTATTCCATTCCATTCCGTTCGGTTTCTTTGCATTGCATTGCATTGCATTGCATCGCATCCCATCCCATTCCACTGCACCGCACTGCACTGCAATCTATTCTATCCTATCCTAGTTTGGATAATGAAATGTTTACAAGAAAACAACGAAGCTCAAAGCGCACAAAGGTCCCCTCATATTTTCCACGATCAGTACCTCCAGATATGTTGCTTGGAAGCACAGTAATTAGATTTGGTGGCTGGTAAAGATGGGAGTTGTTGCCCACCTAGTTTATTTATTTTATTATTTATTAATTGGATTTATATACCGCCCCTCTCTGTGGACTCCTAGTTAGGAAAGATAACAGTGAGGCAATTGCATTTTAACAAGAGCACTTGGGAAAAAGAAAAAGAACAACAGAGCTTGATGCATGAATGGGAAAACCATTGCAAAGACTAGGATTCTGTTCACTCTTCAAGATAGTAGCCATCGTAACTATGAGACATCAGGTTTTCTCCTACGCTTATCAATAATCAAGAAATTTATGAATGGCTACTGCTTGCCCACTCGAGGGTTTAGTGTAAATTAGAATTCTTAAAAGAAGAAATAAAACCGTAGAAAAAGAATAAATAGATAGATGTTAGATAGATAGATAGACAGACAGACAGACAGACAGACAGAGTGAACCAGAAGAAATTTCCTGACAGGTAGAACAATTAACCAGTGGAACAACTTGCCTCCAGAAATTGTGAGTGCTCCAACACTGGAACCATTTGCCCGAAGTAGTGTAGGGTTTCCTACCTAAGCAGGGGGTTGAACTAAGGTCCCTCTAAGCTCCTTCCAACTCTGTTATTCTATTCTAAATATGGAGTTCTCAAACTTTGTGGTGCTATGAACAATTTATAATTTTAAAAGGATATACTTGTTTTATCACCTTGATATCACACATTCATGAATCTCTTCTAATTTAACTAACAAAATTTGCCTGTGAATGTTTTAATCAGTAAGCACAAAATCCTTGCGTTTAAATTCATTTAAAGGTGAAAAAATATTGGAAGAAGCATAGAATTTGCACATATCAGTATCAATACGTGTGTTGAGATTTATCTATTCATCAGTCATCCATCCATCCATCCACATCTACATAGATCTGTGCTTCCTAAACCTGGGTAAGGCACCCAAATTGGGCAAAAGTGGTTCTTCATTGAATAATAACACACACATCCACTTGTGGTTTTGCAGAGCAAATGACTGAGTGTTAAGTCAAACAACCAGTGTAAGATGTTACTTGAAGAAAAAGACCACTTTCTGCTTATCAATTTGGGATGAATATCCTGTGGAAACTGGGAATGTGATTATTGCTGCAATTATTGCTGTTTCCGAGCACCTGCAAGGCATGAAATAGGATTTCCCACTTTCCCCCATCATAAAGAGCACAAAATGAATCCCGAAAGCAGTTTTGGATATTGAAGGAAAATGTTTGGTAAACACCAACATAGAGTATAAATAAATCTATTTGTATGTAAGATATGGTCACCTTTGAATGTTGGATAGCTGGTTGCTTATTAATGGATGGCGCCTGTTTGAAAAACTGGACTATTTAAAAAACAAATTTAATTTTCTTGCAAAGGGCATTAACTCTTGAGAACAAGGAAGCTGACATCTATTATCACTGCAAAAAAAAACCACCCTCACCACTCTTTAACGTAAGAGGATTGCCTCTCAAAAATAACACTGATCTCAGGTACTCACACCCCTACCTTATCACAATGAATATGGGCTGCTGCGATTGACAGCTATGATCATACAGTGCTCTGAGAGGAAGTGCAGGAGACGGATGGATCTTTGTGAAAGCCAGGGATGGAATAATAGGCATGTAGCTATCAAGACTCCAGGATATAATCTAGTTTTTGTAACCCTGCATAAACTCCACATCATTTAAGCCTTTTAAAAAAGACACCTGAAACAGTGAACTGTAGAAGGTCTCAAAGGAAATGTATATCCCTCCTATTTTAAGGCCTCATTTTGAATACAGTATTCTTGTTTGTTCACTTAAAAAAAAAAGGAATGTTGATATTTTACACTCATTTTTTCTTTCCCCCTATAAAGGGCCTTAACTAAACAGACTACCTACATAGCAATTTTGTAAAGGGCCATGCCCTTTCCTAGTCAATGGATTGCAATTCAGCACCGGTATAATTGGGACGTAATGTTATTTTGCACATTGCAAAAGAATAATGCCAGTCATACAATACTTTAATTGTATGGGTATTTATGCTTTAAGACTAGAAGTGGAATCAAAAGACGTCACAAACTGGACTCAGTAACCTTAATTGAGTCCTTTTGGGTAGCTTTCACAGTGTAAAACGAGCGTTTCAGAGCAGCCTACGTATTCACTCGGAAATGGAAGTCTAGTGAATAGTTGAATAAGGCCCTCCAACACTTTACGTGGGGTTGCAAATGGATCTCCTGGCAATTTGGAAGCATTTTTGTAGGCTGATATCATAAGTGGAAAGGAGGTTTTTCGAGGGTTAGTGGATGGGAAAAAAATAAAGAAATGCGCTGTAGTGCACACTTCGAGTGACATATAATTCTTTACCAAATAGGCTCCACTAGTTTTCTTGATGTTACTGGATAGCGGACAGAGAGACAGAGATTGAGCACCGAGAAGAATATAGAAAACTGAATCATAACCTTTGCAGTTTTCGGCTAAAATTTGCAGACTTCCTAAGTCTGGTGCCAGGAGAATTCATCACACATTTATTGACTTACTTACTTACTTACTTACTTACTTACTTACTTACTTACTTACTTGCCTTTCTTACTTGCCTTTCTTACTTGCCTTACTTACTTGCTTACTTGCCTTACTTACTTGCTTACTTGCCTTACTTACTTACTTACTTACTTACTTACTTACTTACTTACTTACTTACTTACTTACTTATTTATTTTTATGCCGCCCTTCTCGGACTCAGGGCAGCTTACAACATGTTAGCAATAACACTTTTTAACAGAAACATATTGCCCTCCACAATTTGGGTCCTCATTTTACCCACCTCGGAAGGATGGAAAGCTGAGTCAACCTTGAGCTGGTGATGAGTTTTGAACCACTGACCTACAGATCTACAGTCAGCGTCAGTGGCCTGCAGTACAGCACTCTACCTGCTGCGCCACCCCGGCTCACTTGCTTGAAGCAATGCTATGTTCTTTTTCTATGGTATATTTATGTGTATCTCTGTGTGTGTTTCTGTGTGTTTAAGCATTTTGTTTTGGTTAAGAAGTTTTGATAGTATTAGAGTTGTGATCATTTGTTCAATAACCGTTTGATGTTACAACACTGTAAAAAGTGTTGTAAAAAGGGACTTTTGACCCTTTTTCACACTGACATTTATATCATCCCCACAGTCACAGCTGGTCAAAATTCAGATGCTTGGCAACTGGCATTTATTTATGATAGTGGTCCTTGGGTCATATGATCACTTTTTGGGACCTTCTGATAGGCAAAGTCAGATTCGGGAAGTCAGATTCGAGAAAGATTACCCCTCTCAGAACAGGTTTGCAATTTGGGTGTCCTCCTGGATCCACAGCTAGGATTAGACCACCACCTGAGCACCTTCTGCAGCAGCGAGAGCCATCGTGGGGCTTCCTAGATTCGCCCACGTTTCTACAACAGTCCGTGGCCCGCACTGGCTGCTGATCAGTTTCCGGTCACAATTCAAAGTGTTGGTTATGACCTTTAAAGCCCTACATGGCAATGGACAGCTGTGGCTGGGGGACCTTTGCGCAGGTTCGCTCAGTGCACCAATTGTGACCATATTTGGATGAGGAGGCTCTTCTCATGGTCACTCATGCCCTTATCACCTCACATTTGGATTATTCTGGCATCAGGCTGGAATACCTTAGGGACCGCCTTCTGCCGCACGAATCCCAAGTCAGTGATGCTCACAGGGATGCACTGCTTTCTTCATAAGGACAAAAGAAGTGATCTGAGGTTGCACTGCAAATGGTCTCTCTTTTGGCATGGGCAACATTGGAAGGGACACAAAAAAGAGATGGGGGTTTGCATTGCAATGCTGCAATTCTTCTGATGTCAGTCTGAACCGGGGCGAAATGCTCTGGGTTTGCTTGTGTCTGTCAGTTGTCAGAGTGCTGGTCTTGAAGGGAGGTCCACCCCATGCCCAGATACCACCATTTGGGTACTTTTACCCTCTCTGCATACACAGAATGCTTTGCCAAATAGCGTTTGGGCAGGTGGGCAGAGCCTCGCGTTCCCTTTGCAACTGGCTCTTTGATGACTGACAGGCACAAGTGAGCCGGGAGCATTTCAACCCTGGTCTGAACCCATGAGCACCATGGAACAAATAGATGTCCCCTCAGCAAGACAATGCCAATTGGGAGAGCCTTCTCTGTGGTGGCTCCGGCTCTATGGAACCAACTGCCCCCAGAGACTCATACTGCTGCCACACTTCTGGCCTTCTGAAAGGCTGTGAAAACATGGCTCTGCCACCAGGCTTAGGGGTTCATAGAACAACTACTTGGCTCCAGAAAGATGAATATTATTGAATGAAGGTTTATTTGGATTTTTTACTGGTTTATTTTTTTTTTGTTTATTTATTTATTTATTTTTATGTATTAATTGGATTTACTGTATATGCTGCCCCTCTCTGAGGACTCGGGGTGGCTTACAACATATAACTTGTATAACGGTGTTACTTAATGTTATATATTTTATTGTTTTATATTGCCTATGACTGTATGCCACCCAGAGTCCACTAGGATTTGGGTGGCTTAGAAGTTAATTAAATTAAATTATAACATTACTATCTGCTTAGGTTTCTAGTGCTCTGATCTAGTTGTTTCTGTAACACAATTTGGATGTAACATTAATGAATACAGTTAATGTGCACTTTTTAATTCCATAAATAGCATGCTACATTTAACTTCATGCTATGTTGTGGACCAAAAAAAAAAAGCATCTCTTTTCTATTCCAAGGGAAACACCATTAATAGAAACTTCCCTTGATGTGCATATGGCTGCCTTGCAGAAAAACATATTGATTTGCCACGATGGTAGAATTATACTGTTGGGGTTTTTTTTACATGTTTTCTCCTGATCAATAAGGTATTGAGAGGGTCTAGATGAGGGAAAGACAGGTGTTTCGATCAAGGCAAAAGGTAGAATGGTTAATTGGCATTCCTTGTTAATATATATGGGGGGGAAGGATGGACTCTGTGCATCAGCAAGAGAAAGAAGGTGGACACCTCTGAGCCATAACACTGAAGAAGGCTTTTCTTTGCAGTCCTTGGACAGCCAAGAGAATCAACCCTTCAGGAAATCAAGCAATAATCATCAAATAAAAATGGGACACGTCACGAGTACTGCAGCATCTATGGAAATGTTGGGGAAAGATGAGTGGAAGGAGAAATGAAGGCTGACAATGCAGGAAGCTGGAAGCCACAGAAAGGCACCTGCAAAAATTGTGCAATGCATCAAGGGACAGGAAAAGGTAGAGAGCTTTCCTATGTCTAGGGCAGCGGTTCTCAACCTGTGGGTTGTGACCTCTTTGGGGTTCAAATGACTCTTTCACAGAGGTCACCTAAGACCATCAGAAAACACATATTTCGGATGGTCTTAGGAACCAACACACTGCTCTTCTATCTATCCCTGGTGGATCCACCCTCTTACAAATATTCCCTCTCATCTATCTCTCTCTCTCTCAAAATTAGTCTCCCTTAATTTTCAAATTCAGCAAAAACATGTGACATATATATTTATAACACCCTAGCAGAAGGACAAAAGCACCAGCCTGAAGATGACGAGTGGGACCTCATTGAAACGTCACCAGAAATCTGAAACCTACACAGGAAGAAACCCGAATATGCCAAGACCTTCATACCTGTACTCCTGTAAATCTATGGAAACATATATATATATATATGGAGACTAGTATAGTTCTATTTTGAGCTCTTTTGCTCTCTTCAGCTACTCATACTCTTACCTTGATACTAGTATATTATATATACTAGTCTCCCTTCCTTTTCATTCATTCCTTCATGCGTGAGAGATTTTGGTAATTTTTTTGCTTCTGCACATGCGTGGAAGCAAAAAAATCAATGAAATCTCATATAAGCCAGTTTCCCCTCGCGAGATTTTGTAGGCGTAATCTGCCCCGGTGTGTGTGTGTGTATGTATGTATGTATGTATGTATGTATGTATGTATGTATGTATGTATCTACATACCATGGGAACTTCTGAGTATGTGCAAAAGCCAAATTTCTGGCACTGTGCATGCATTGCCATCTTGTTCTTGGCTTTTGGGTTTGTTTTTTTTGCAATTTAATTTATTTTTTTTGGCACTGCACAGCACAGGAACAAGCAAACTGGCAGGCAGGTAAGTTAGACCCCACGCCTGAGTTTCCTAATAATTTTATGATTTAATGGTTGGGGGTCCCCACAACATGAGGAACTGTATTAAAAGGGTTGTAGCATTAGGAAAGTTAAGAAGCCACTGTCTAAGGATTCCCTAGAGTCAGCCAAACAAAATAAAAAAAGCTAATGTAACTTCTGAAATCATGATGTGGATCCGCAGCCCATGGTCTTTAAGCCCAAGCCTGTGATAGTTGCATATGAGACTATTTTCAATAAGAGGCAAGGTAAGAGATAAGATTTTAAGGAGACTGCAAAATCCATGTAGCAACTGTTACTACTGGTATGGTTGTCAACCCTAAACAAAAGATTCTTGAGCATTTTTGATAGTTTAATGGGTGAAGCCTTAATTTTTTTATAGTGCACAATATCCAGTATTCGTCATGTTATTGTCCTTGAAACATGTATGCATTAATTGTAATAATGGTGGAAAAGATTTTTATATTTCCCCAAGGAAGGGTTATATCTAGCAGACTCTAGGAACAATGCTGAAAAAAGAGTCTTCTCAGCCTGAGGAGAGAAGTTTAAGAAAGAGTATAAGAAAGATAGGTGGGATAACTGATATTCCTGTAATTTAATAGTTCTGTATGTTTCAGCAGACCATTTTACGGAAGGATGTATTAACCCCATTGTGGACCTAACTAAGTCACTTGAGGTCATAGGCTGGGGATTTCTGGCAGTGGAAACAAGATGCCTACAGCTATTACTACCATTGTACTTTCTAGTAGTAGGACCTACCACAGGAACCAATAGAATGTCATATGCTTCTATACAGAGTTTAATTCTGGCCAGATGTCTCAAGATAAGCAATTTGTCACTCAGGCAAGGAACTGAGTACAGCCCCCCCCCTTCCACCCCAGTATTTCTTCTTGCTTTTCACTTTTGCTTCTCTAATAGAGATCTAGCTACAATATCTTCCAGGAGTACATGGTTCGCTTCAGTTTTGTATTCTCTAGCTTGAATTTATTAGGGATATTTTAGCTATCAGTTAAAGACTGAATCATGTGATATTTTATTTATTATTTATTATTAATTGGATTTGCATGCCGCCCCTCTCTGGGGACTCGGGGCAGCTCACAACATATCAAAGAAAACATAGCAGCACATCTAAATCCAATTAATATAATTTTAAAACCCTAAAAGTTCTAATATAATTAAAAACATTCATTACCATTCACTCCGTGAAACACATTAAAACATTTGTTGGTCAGGGGGAAGATCTAATAACCCCAGGCCTGGCGACATAGATGAGTCTTTAAGCTTTTTTGGAAGGTGGGGGCATTGCAAATCTCCGAGGGGAGCTGATTCCATGGTCCGGGCCCCCCACAGAGAAGGCTCTTCCCCTAGGTCCCACCAACCGACATTGTCTGGTTGATGGGACCCTGAGAAGGCCAACTCTTAACTTAAAGCTGACATTGGTCAGCAATGACCAAATATACCTGCGAGATAGCATCTGTAGCAAACTGAGTAAGCAGGCAGAGTATGCCACAATTTAATCAACATAAACTTGATTCAATAACTATATTGAGTAAATATTTACCAGCACCTGATTCCATTTCATATCAAAAGGAAGTGTTGAGCGTTTGAGATCTGTGCTGTTCGACATATTTATAAATGACTTGAATGAGGGGGTTAGAAAATATGGTTATTAAATTTGAAGATGTCTCAAAGATTGAGAGATAGCAAAGAACCCAGAGGACAGTATCAAGAGGTAGTAGGAAAGGCTGAAATCAGCAACATGAATTTCAGCAGAGACAAATGCATTTATTTGGATAGGGGGGAAAAAATCAAAGGCACAAGCACATATAGAGACAAGGAGACCATATTCCATATTAGGTAGCAGCAGACATGAAAAGGATTTTGATGTCTTGGGGACTTACAAACTGAACATGAATCAACAGGGTGATGCAAAAACAAAAGGGAAAGCAATTTGAGGTCACATCAACAGAATTAGAGTGCCAAGATCACGAAAAGCTATTGTTCCCCTCTATTCTGCATTGCTCAGACTATACAATGTTCAGTTTTGGGTACTACGATTGGCAAATTGGAACACGTCTAGCCCTAAGTTGATACTTAGTTGGAAAGAACCCTACGAGCATTTGTTAGAGGCATTGTATATGGTTAATAAAGCCCTACATGGCATCGGACCAGACTACTTGCGGGACCGCCTTCTGCTGTATGAATCCTAGTGACTGGGTAGGTCCCACAGAGTCAGCCTTCTCCAGGTCCCGACAACTAGACAATGTCATTTGTGGGACATAGGGGGAAGAGCCTTCTATGTGGGGGCCCTGGCCCTCTGGAATCAACTCCCCCCAGAGATTTGTACTGCCCCCACTCTCCTCGCCTTCCATAAGAGTCTAAAGCCACCAGGTTTGGGGCCACTAGACTCTAGTCCCCTGGCCAACAAATGACATGCATGTTGTTGTTGAGTGGGTATGATTGATTTATGGGGATTTTAGTTTAGATTAGTGGGTTCATATTAATTGTATTTGTATCGCATTGTTCTTTTATATGTTGTGAGTTGCCTCAAAGTCCTTGGAGGAGGGCAGCATATAAATCCAATAAATAAATAAATTTGGAGTAGAATTGTGCAGGGAGACATGATTGCTATCTTAAGGGGACATTATGTAAAAGTTAGAGGAGAATTATTCCGAGTTGGGACAGGATAAGAAGTAGTTGGTTCTAATATTGGAAGTAGATTTTGGTTAGGCTGGTCAGGGAATGATTCATACTGGTGAAAACTATTCAGCATGGGAATATATTGTTTTAAGAGATGATAAATTCCCCTTCACTGGAAGTACTTAAGCAAAGAATGGATCCGATGGGGAATCCATAATTTTTGGTTCCGGCACAGAGCACATAATTAGATCCACTAGATCAGTGGTTCTCAACCTGGGGGTTGGGACCCCTTTGGGGGTTGAATGATCATTTCACAGAGGTTGCCTAAGACTATGGGAAAAGACAAACTTCCCATGATGTTAGGAACTAAAGCTTCTATTCTGGTGCCTTGGAACATATTTTTACAATCCGACCAATCAGGTGTTTGCAGTGGGGGTGTCCCTCTAACCTTCCTGCCAATCAGCTTAAAGCTCTGTTGGGAGAACTGGTGCTAGACTTATGGTTGTGGGGTCACCACAACACGAGGAACTGTATTAAGGGGTTGCGGCATTAGAAAGGTTGAGAACCACTGCACTAATAATAATAATAATAATAATAATAATAATAATAATAATAATAATAATTATTATTATTATTATTATTTATTAGATTTGTATGCCGCCCCTCTCCGAAGACTCGGGGCGGCTCACAACAATAACAAAAACAATATAATAGTAATACAAATCTAATATTAAAAAAAACTATATATAAAACCCCAACAATTAAAACCATACAACACATGCATACCAAACATAAAATATAAAAGCCTGGGGGAGGTGTCTCAGTTCCCCCATGCCTGGCAATATAGGTGGGTCTTGAGTAATTTGCGAAAGACAAGGAGGGTGGGGGTCGTTCTAATCACCGAGGGGAGTTGATTCCAGAGGGCCAGGGCCGCCACAGAGAAGGCTCTACCCCTGGGGCCCACCAAACGACATTGTTTTGTCGACGGGACCCGGAGAAGGCCAACTCTGTGGAACCTAATCGGCCACTAGATGATCTTCAAGGGCCCTTCAACTTTTGCTGTCCATTTTTCTGTAAACCGTCCTTCTATGGGAAAAAAACACTTAGGAATGTCTGATACTGTCCATTTTCCATTAAAAACAACCCGATTATTCCATGTAGAAAAGATAAAATATGTCAGCAGGACACCGAGTAACAGTAATCTGTCAGATTTCTTAGGATGCAGTTCAATTACAGTGCTGTTTACACTGATGTGGTCCCATTGACATATGAGAGTCTGTATCAAGGTAGAATGATTAGTGGAACAATCTTCTCTGGAAAGAAAACCAATTAACTGCCTTCACCAAATGTCTGCTGAAACATGAAAAGCTGTTCCAATAAAGATCTTTAGGAACAAGTAAAGCCAAGTGATAAATCTAGGTCTTATTTTATTAAGGGTCGATCTAAAATAAATTAGAGTAAATCCTACTTAAATTAATACTTCGTGAGGGAATAAACCTCCTGACAAATTATAGATGGCAATTCCTTACATAAATGCGATTCTTCCACAGAAATGAGGAAAACATTTCCAGTGTTAATCAGATTCTTATTTTGCCCTTTTCTTGATGCTAGAAATGCAGTTAAGTATAAGCTTAGAAAAACGCCCTGTGAATTGCACTAGATTTTGATGTTTGCAGTGCTTCTCACTAATTGCACGCGACTCTTCTATTTCTTGCAACATTCTGTGTGACCAAAGTGATAATTTATAATGTTGGATTTCAGGAGTCTTTACTGAAGCGCAAGCACACCTGACCCATAAGGATTTAGCTCAATCATTATGATTTTGTAGCATTTAACCTAAATGGGGCTCACTTTGGGAAGACAGAGTAAAGAGAGACCTTGAGTCACACTGGAATAGGAAAACAAGACATTTTATATGTGTGAGCTAAATCCAAGTCTACTTCAGTGAGCTAAAGCAGGGTTTCTTTTCAAGCCTTACTTCATCTTGCCTCCAGAGGTTGTAAATGCTCCAATACTGGAAGTTTTTAAGAAGATGTTGATAACCATTTGTCTGAAGTGGTGTAGGGTTTCCGGCCTGAGCAGGGGGTTGGACTAGAAGATCTCCCAGGTCCCTTCCAATTCGTTGTTGTTGTAGTCATCATCATCACCATTATTATTACTTTTATTATCTATGGCAGTGTTTTTCAACCAGTGTGCCGCAGCACACTAGTGTGCCGCGAGACATGGTCAGGTGTGCCGCGAAGCTCAGAGAGAGAAAGAAAGGGAGAGAGAGAGAAAGCAAGAGAGAAAGAAAGAAAGCAAGAGAGAGAGAGAGAAAGCAAGAGAGAAAGTGAACGAGAGAAAGAAAGAAAGCAAGAGAGAGAGAGCAAGAGAGAGAAAGAAAGCAAGAGAGAGAAAGAGAGGGAGGGAAGGAGAGAGAGAGAAAGACATAGAGGGAGGGAGAGAGAAAGAGAGCAAAAAAGAGAGGAAGGAAGAGAAAGAAAGAAGGATGGAGAGAGAGAGAGAGAAAGAAAGAGGAAGGGAGAGAAAGAGGGAGGAAGAGAGAAAGATATTTTTTTGTCCAAACTTTTTATAGCCCCCCCCCCCCCAATGTGCCCCAGGGTTTCGTAAATGTAAAAAATGTGCCACGGCTCAAAAAAGGTTGAAAGTCACTGATCTATGGAATGTTAGTCAGTTGCATTACTTAAGGGGGTCTCAAGTCCCAGTTTTTATGGCAGGGTCTGATTGTTTGGCTGAGCATTTTCATGAATTAAATTGCTTATATTTGCTGTTAAATCTTCTGAAGGCTAGCGAAACTCAGATCTTTCAGAAGGTTTTGGAGATTGATAGTGTGGAATTATTATTCCAAGAATGATCAAACTGTTTTCTATTGCTGTTATACACATTCACTTTGTTTATTCTGTTTGGCATTTGTAAACCGCAAGGGTGTCTCTTAGGATTAAAGCAGTCACTCACTCACTCATTCACTCACTATCAATCGAATGCCCACTGTAAACTGGAGAGAAACTGTGGCTCTGACAATTTAGCCTTCTCTAACCTGGCAGCCTTTAATTGCATTGTACTACAATATACAGCATTCCCAGGGAATTAATAGTAGGGTCAATTACCCAGTTGGGGAAAATTCACAAACCTATTTTTTTCTTTTTTTTTGGCAAAAGAGCTTAATTGCACCTAAGTATAGCACTTCATTTCCTGTACTTTCACAAACTATGTCAGAGTTTAAGGAAGGTGGTGTTTTTTTTAAACTTTATTTTAATCATGACCAAATTAAAAACAAAATATAACAAATCTAGCCATGGAAGCATAACATGCTTATGTGTAAATAAAATAAGGAACAGACTATTAACACCGGGACTAAAAATCAGAAGCTAATATTAGATTAAAAACGGAATAATAAAATTAATTGCCAGCTAAGTCTAAAACTAGATACTGAGTCATTGCCAAATAAATGAATAATGTAGAAATAAATTGTACAGTATGATCTAATAATCCAAAATACCTTTACTTTGGGACATTAATTAGAATTAATGAAACATTAAAAAGGAACTTCTGGTTCAACCAGAACTTGGCAAGTGAAACATTTCCATCCTGCGGAAGACCTGCCTGGGGCTGCCGGGCGGGAACAGAACAGAACAGAACAGAATTTGTCTTTGGTGCAGATGCTCTCAATATACATAAAAGAAAAAATACATTTGTCAAGAATCATGAAGTACAACGCTTAATGATTATCATAGGGCAGTGTTTCCCAACCTTGGCAACTTGAAGATATTTGGACTTCAACTCCCAGAATTCCCCAGCCAGCATTTGCTGGCTGGGGAATTCTGGGAGTTGAAGTCCAAATATCTTCAAGTTGCCAAGGTTGGGAAACACTGTCATAGGGTACAAATACGCAATCAGGAAAGTCTAGAAAGAAACCTAGACAGGGTCTGGAGCTTGTGGAGAGCAAAAAATGGATCTTCCCCACCCCCTCCAGAGGCTGAAAACAGCCTGTTTTCCCAACTCCTAGTGGACCCAGAAGGCCCAAAAGTAAGCTGGCTGGCACACGCATGCATGCCAGACCTGAGCTTCTGTGCCCACTGATATGGCTCTGTGTGACACTTGTGCTAATCCCCCCATTGCTATGTTCAAGACTACAATCTCTTTTTGCACTGTTTGGACATCATCGAGTTGTAATGCAAAACATATTGACAGCAGTAAGTTGAGAAACATTGCTATAAAAATTGCATTCAGCTCATTGACTTTTCAAATAAAGTTTATATTTGATACCCTTGGCATGTTGATAATCTCCTTTTTTCTCCTACATCTCTTTTTGTTTTGCTAATGTGTAGCGATATAAAGGAAGGGAAACATTAATCTTCCTGAGCAAATAACAGAAGGGCAGGAGGTAAATCTCCGGTTTGAATAGTATTTCTAGCAGGACAATGTCCTTTTTGAACAAAACAAGAATATTTTAAGCTTGGGACAAAACAGTCTCACTTGGTATGTTCTTTTGGATCAATTTACATTGGCTGGGTTCTGACAAAACTAAACATAAGATGATTCAAAGGTTTTGTATTTTAGTAGCATAACACTTGAAATCCTTTGAATGTTCTGGTCATGAAAAACAACGACAACTTAAAATAGGTTTCTTCTTGCCCTTTGTTTTTCAGGGATTCCAGGAATCACCAGAATAAAAGGGAGGCAATCTTTATTGACTACTACTTGCCACTCCATTTACAGAAAACTGAGTAAGAAGATTATATCAATATTTTAAACATCCTTTTAGGAAACAATTGCTTACATTTCCTGCAGAAAAAAGTAGAAAACAAAACACACATGCAATTTCCCCACACAAACTGCAAATTCTACACAGTAAAGAATTAAAAAGAATCTAACTTACCTACTACTGGTAGGTAGACAGGAATACAGGTAAGTGCAGTTTCCTCTGAGTGAAAGAAGCAGAGCAGAACAGCCTAATGTGGCCTTTTAACCCTGAGCCAGAAACCTAATAACTGCTGTTCCATCCTAGCACTTCACATATCACCCATCCTAAGTCAGTAGCAACAACAATATGATCAGGCCCTGTGATTCTACTACCTAAGTGACATTTTTTTTGAAGCCAAAATAAACCCATCAGCAGCCACAAAGCAAAATTCTAATGTCCATGCTTAGCATAATCTGAAATACTCAAAACCATGCCTGCCAATCCTGAATTTGATCCAAGAATGGGCAATAAAATAAAATAAAATAAATCATGTATTTTTATGGCCTCACAAAAAACTTTCAGGAGGAGCATATTTTATCCTTAATTTTGAATACAGGGCAAACATTTCAGATCAAGAACAATTTGCATACACCTAATTACATTAAATGGTAGCATATTAATTTATAGAGGAAAATGTTACAAGCTAAAAACATCAAGAACAAACAGAATAGATAGATGAAGATATACAGTAGATGAAGATATACTTCATTTACCAAGCTAGTATTTAATAAGAAAGCAAATAGAGTACAGTACAAGATTAAGCCTTATTTTACATTTTGTACACCATACCTAAGATTTACAAATGCTCACCTAGTTTTCCTGCAGGGGAGTTGTGTACACATCAATAAATTCACAAAAGAAAATGTGGTATGTCCCTTCTTGTCAACCAGTGAATGCCAAAGAAAACATAATCAACAGAAATAATAAGTATGCCCCCAATTTGTGGACTATAAACGTGGTAACCATTAAGCTGATTTATGGATCCAGCATATGAAGCAGAGACTGAAAGGATTTGTCAGTCTGTCTACTTTCTAGTAAAAAAGTGTGGTGTGGGAGAACCACTAGGATGGCTTGTTCTCAAGAACTATGAAATCCAAGGAATTTCATGAATTTCCATATGAAGTACTGGTGAGTCTACTAAAGCTCTAGTTTCATTTCACATGGCGATAGATTAGAAGCTATTGATAAAACTATTGCTAAGTTCCCGCTCCAGAAATGCAGGTCCTGGAATCTGAAAGCCTTCTTGCTCTCAGAGGACCTATGGGAAGTGAAGCAGAGCTGGGACATGGCTGAAATTTAGATGGTAGAAATTTTGTTTCAATGATAACCAGTCACAGGCTAAAGCACTGATTATTTTTTTTGATGCTGCCCTGAAAAGAACCAGCTAATCAATCAGTTTTGTGCTGTTTAGGGACTTCTAAATTATACTCCTATACATAGAATGTTTAAAACTACAGATTCATATCCAAAGATTCAGCTGTGAGCATGTATCAGAATGGTCAAACAACTGGCAACTTCAAATTTCAACCAACAAATGCTCTGTCTTACACATTGGCAAAAAGAATCAGAACAGACAATATAAATTTGGAGGGCATGACTTTATAGATGGCCTTCACTCTGTCAAGGACCTTGGAATACTCATATCTAATGATCTAAATGGCAGAGCCCACTATAACAACATTGCCAAAAAGGCACTAAGAGTTATTAATCTAATCCTGTGTAGCTTCTTCTCTGGCAATATTAAGCTACTAACCAGAGCATATAAAACATTTGATAGACCCATTCTTGAATACAGCTTACAGGTTCTCTGTCTGGAACCTGCATTGCATATCTGATATCAATACAATCGAGAGTCCAAAAATATTTCAGAGTCCTCCACTCTTCTGCTCGCAACGGAATACCTTATTCCACCAGACTTGAAATTTTGGGTTTAGACAGCCTAGAACTTTGTCACCTTTGATCTGTCCTAATTGACCACAATATCCTACATGTCAATGATTTCTTCAACTTCAACTGCAACAATACCTGAGCACACAATCGATTCAAACTTAATGTAAACTGCAAAAAAAATGACTTCAGCAACAGAGTAATCAATGCACTACATGACTCTGTGGTTTCTTTTTGAAACTCCAAAAACTTTAATCTTAGACTATCTAGAGTCGACCTCACCCCATTCCTAAGAGGTCTATAAGGGGCGTGCATAAGCGCACCATTTATTTATTTAGTTATTTATTTATTAGATTTGTATGCCACCCCTCTCCGCAGACTCGGGTGGCCATTGTGCCTACCGTCCCTGTCCTACTGTCCTATTGCCTAATTTATCTGTACTTACCTTGCTAATGTTTATGTTTATTCCGATATCTACTACCTTGTACATGCTTGACAAATCAATCAACCAACCAACCAACCAACCAACCAACCAACCAACCAACCAACCAACCAACCAACCAACCAACCAACCAACCAGTCCTGCTCTCAGGCTTCACTATGTACTGTAAGTCATGATTTTGAGACAGAGACATGTACTTATTTGGGAATTTATTTATTTATTAGATTTGTATGCCGCCCCTCTCCATAGACTAAAATAGAGGATATTGATTGATTAACTACATGTCTCTGTCTCAAAATCATGACTTACGGTACGTAGTGAAGCCTGAGAGCAGGACTAATCAAACAATTTGAGCTTGTGAAGATTGTCATAAAGGTAGTGAGGGAAAAAAACATGTTTGGAAATCAGATGGTTACAGAAATAAAGAACACGTGAAGACAAGCAGCCCACTCCAAAGAAGAGGCCAAATAAGCTGTTTTGTAAAGCCTAGCAGAAAACAAAATACAAAAGGATTTGAAAATGATTTACCTATATATTTGTAGCTCTTGAAGTTCTTTTTGTATGGCTTCCTAAGGTCCCCCCCCCCCTAAACAATATAACATGTCCTTGCATTTTATTTTTCTATGAGGTTTCTGATCTTATTATTTAAGGAGACATACAGAAACAAAGATGAGCACCACATCCTAGAATAGGACACAACTGGACAGAGAAATGTTTACCTTTTACCTTTAGTTTAATAAAAAGAAGGACTAGGGGTGATATCATAGCTTTGCTCCAAAATCTCAAGGGTTGTCACAAAGAAAAGGAGGTCAACCTATTCTCCAAAGCACCCTGAAGGCAGGATAAGAAGCAATGGATGGAAACTAATCAGGGAGAGAAGCAATTTAGAACTAAGGATAAATTCTTAATACAGCAATCAAACAGTGGAAAGACTTGCCTCCAGAAGTTGTGGTTGCTTCAACACTGGAGGATTTTAAGAAGAGATCAGGACAACCAACTGTCTGAAATGGCATAGGGTTTCCAGTCTGAGCAGGGGGGTTGGGCTAGAAGATCTCCAAGGACCCTTCCAACTCTGTTATTTTGTTAGCATATCTAGGCCCATGTTATACAACTGATTCTAGGAAGCAGCGGTGAAACGGTAAATCAATCCTTCTCTAGAAGCACAGAGCAGTTGGTTTCCTCGTATCAGCAGCCTATCATTGCATGATTAAGTTCTTACCAGACTTTTCAGTAAGGGCAACCTTTCTGATCTGGTAACTACTCAGAGCAAGCCAAATACACAGAGTCAATCTATGAACATTTAATCTCTGCAGAGAAGGCAGATTAAGGGTATAATTGACCCATATAATCCGCCTATCATCTCCAGTCAAATGCTTCCTACTTCCGGTTTAGGCAGACGGGCTGGGTGGGGTGGGGGCTATCAAACAAAGCAATCAGGGAGTACATATTACGGGGACTGTGGATCTCATCAAAGTTGGAGTTGGTTTTTTAATCACTGATCTCGAAGCTTGCCAGACTTAAGCAGATGAGCTAGCTGGTAAGCACATCTGCCTTAATCCTGATCTTCTGCTTGGAAAGGCTTGTGTCTTCAAGGAATATAAGAAGTGGGGAGCGGGGGAATAAATTAATTTTTGTTTAGATCTTTGCATTCTTAGGTGCTTCAGTGGATGATTTGATTTCTCATATCAGAAAACATGTTCTTTTTCTTTTAAGAAGTATGTTTGAGCATGGGACAGGCTATAGGATTAATCGCCTGGGCTGAGGAGTTAGAAAGGCCATCTGCACCATTTGGGGATTCTGTAATCAATATCCTATGAAATCCAGAGGCTCGGCTTCACGACTTACTTCCCTGTACTTTGTGGCCTGTTTTCCATATCCATAATGCTATATTCCTGCAGTACTGATATTAGAGCACTGCAAATTGTTTGAGATAGGTGCTTTAGAATCTGCAAGAGTGCAGATCAAGTTTTATTTCATTCATTCATTCATTCATTCATTCATTCATTCATTCATTCATTCATTCATTCATTCATTCATTCATTCATTCATTTGAATTCTATGCCATCCAATCCTAATGGGACTCAGGGCAGCTTACAACAATATAAAAATACATTACCCTAACCCTAACCCTAACTCCTACCCTCAAAACGTCGCTACAGAGCACTGCACACCAAGACAACTAGACACAAGAACAGTTTTTTCCTGTACACCATCACTCTACTAAACAAAGAATTCCCTCAACACTGTCAGACTTTTTACTAAATCTGCACTTCTATTTCTACTAGTTTTTCTCATCATTCCTATCATCCTTTTCCTCCCACTTAGGACTGTATGACTGTAACTTATTGCTTGTATCCTAAGATTTGTATTAATATTGTTTCTTCATTGCTTATTTGACCCCTATGACAATCATTAAGTGTTGTACCACATGATTCTTGACAAATGTATATTTTCCTTTTATGTACGCTGAGAGCATCTGCACCAAGACAAATTCCTTGTGTGCCTAATCACACTTGGCCAATAAAATTCTATTCTATTCCATTCTATTCTATTCTATAAATGAACCGAGGTGGTGCAGTGGGTAGAGTGCAGTACTGCAAGCCACTAAAGCTGACTGCTAGATCTGCAGATCACCGTTTCCAAACTCACTACCGACTCGAACTTGACTCAGCCTTCCATACTTCCGAGGTAGGTAAAATGAGGACCCGGATTGTGGGGGCAATATGCTGGCTCTGTTAAAAAGTGCTATTGCTAACATGTTGTAAGCTGCCCTGAGTCTAAGGAGAAGGACGGCATTAAAAAAAATGAATAAATAAATAAAATATTAAATACTAACACAATAAAAACCCCAATTACAAAACCCACAGAGCAATAATAATAATAATAATAATAATAATAATAATAATAATAATAATAATGATTTATTGGATTTGTATGCCGCCCCTCTCCATAGTCCAATCAACACACAAGTATGTTGCAATTCGACCGTGACAGGTGTAAATAGGCCTGCCGGCAAAGCCAGGTCTTTGCGGCCTTTCGGAAGGCCAGTAAGGTGGAAGCAGTTTGGACATCGGGAGGGGGGAGGGGGAGTTGGTTCCATAGAGCCGTGGAAGACACAGAGAAGGCCGTACCCCACAGTCCCACCAACCTGCATTGCTTAGTCGATGGGATCTGGAGAAGGCCAAACCTGTGTGATCTTATTGGTCTCTGGGAGGTATGTGGATAAAGATGTATCTTTCCAAAATCCTGTGGCTATCTCAGAAGGTCTCCTGGATTTCGCTACACGAGCATCCACACAACTTTTATTTATTTTATTTTATTTATTCAATTTTTTAATGCCGTCCTTCTTCTTAAACTCAGGGCGGCTTACGACATGTTAGCAATAGCACTTTTTAACAGAGCCAGAATATTTTCCCCACAATCCAGGTCCTCATTTTACCCACCTCGGAAGGACGGAAGGCTGAGTCAACCTTGAGCCGGTGATGAGATTTGAACCGCTGACCTACAGATCTACAGTCAGCTTTATCATGCCCTTATCACCTCGAGGTTCGATTACTGCAACGCTCTCTACATGGGGCTACCTCTGAAAAGTGTTCGGAAAGTGTTCGGAAACTCCAGATCGTGCAGAACGCAGCCGCGAGAGCCATCGTGGGGCTTCCCAGATTTGCCCACGTTTCTACAACACTCCGTGGCCTGCATTGGCTGCCGATCAGTTTCCGGTCACAATTCAAAGTGTTGGTCATGACCTTTAAAGCCCTACATGGCATTGGACCAGAATACCTCCGGAACCGCCTGCTACCGCACGAATCCCAGCGGCCGATAAGGTCCCACAGAGTTGGCCTTCTCCGGGTCCCGTCGACTAAAAATGTCATCTGGCAGGCCCCAGGGGAAGAGCCTTCTCTGTGGCGGCCCCGGCCCTCTGGAATCAACTCCCCCCGGAGATTAGAACTGCTCCCACCCTCCTTGTCTTCCGTAAACTACTTAAGACCCATCTATACTGCCAGGCATGGGGGATTTGAGACACCTTTCCCCCAGGCTTATTATAATTTATGTTTGGTATGTATGTGCTGTTTGGTTTTTCAAATTGATAGGGTTTTTAGTTTTTTCTTAATATTAGATTTGTGCCTGTACAATATTGTTTTATCGCTTGTTGTGAGCCGCCCCGAGTCTTCGGAGAGGGGCGGCATACAAATCTAATAAATTATTATTATTATTATTATTATTTAGTGGCCTGCAGTACTGCACTCTACCTGCTGTGCCACCCCGGCTCTTCTTCTTCTTCACATCTACTTCGCTTGGGCAGATAGACAGGAGCACCTTTGAAAGCAGGCGTGTGAACCTGACCTACGTTGTGGCTGCTTTGGTGATTCAAATGCAGGTACTTTGTATGTGGTCCCAGTCAATCAAAGGATTTGCACTGCTGTTAATGAATACAGTGGGTTTCATGACAGGATTAGGGGTGATTGAGATTTTTTTTTCTCAGAGTCAAGGGTGGTGCAAAGGCAAACTAGATGTGGCAGTAATTGTGTGGTTGGCCTTTAACTGTTAATTTTTCTTTATTGCAGGAAAGGGGAACGAGAGAACAAACTGAATTAAGGAAACTGTGAATTGCAATGATGTATGTCCAGAAAGGAAGCCATATAGCTACTATTTGCTATGAAAAATGAAGTTCCTTTGGTGCTATAGCCTCGCTGCATTGTTCACCTACTCTTGGATTCTTCTAGTGAGTCTGATCTACATTAGGCATTAAGACTCAGGGGTCCCCAAACTCGACAACTCTAAAACTTGTGGACATCAACTCCCAGAATTCTCCAGCAGGCTATGCTGGCGTTAAAATCCACAAGTCTTAAAGCTGTCAAGTTTGAAGACCTCTGTATTCAGGTATAATGTAGCAATAAACTTGTATATGTATAGGTATGTGCACAGTATATATCTGCACCATTGTTAGCATGCAATAGCATATGAAAAGATACAATAAGATACACTAAGACGCCTTAAACAAGATTGCCCACAAGATCATATGCTGCAACGTCCTGCCTGTTGGCGACTACTTCTGCTTCAACCACAACAGCACAAGAGCACACAACAGATTTAAACTTAATATTAACCACTCCAAACTTGACTGTAAAAAATATGACTTCAGTAACCGAGTTGTTGAAGTGTGGAACTCATTACCGGACTCTGTAGTGTCATCCCCAAACCCCCAACACTTTACCCTTGAATTATCTACAGTTGACCTATCCAGATTCCTAAGAGGTCAGTAAGGGGCGAGTACAAGTGCACTAGAGTGCCTTCCGTTTCTTGTCCTATTGCTCTCCTATATCTCCTATACCTTTCTTCTATTCCTATATCTCTTCTTCTATTCTTTCATTGATATGTTCTATTACTACATCTTCTTTTTCTATTATTTCATAGATATATTTTACTATGAGTATCTCCTCTATAACCTTCATCATGTATTTTACTATGTGTCTAAAACCCTCATTGTATATTGGACAAAATAAATAAATAAATAACATTCTTTTTGTTGCCTTTATGTAAACATAGGGAGATGCAATCTGTTTTTTTTTTTAAAGATAATTTTTCTTTAGTGCTTTTGAATCAGGATTGACTCTTGGCAGATGCAAGATCTGGATGAGTCCCTGCAGTTTTTTGAGAAGGGTTTGCCATTGCCTTCTTCCTGGAGCTGAGAGAGAGGGACTGGCCCAAGGTCACCCAACTGGCTTTGTGCCCAGGGCAGTTTCTAGCCTGATGCCTTAACCACTATGCAAAATTGGCTATACTGTAATATACTTGCATTTAAATATATGGCATGAGTCCTGGGTATCTGAGGAGTCATCTCACCCCAATGGACCTGTCCGCTAAGGAATTCCAGAAGGGGGTGGTGGTCAAGTAGAAAAGCCCTTTCCGCTGAGGTCCACATCCTGTGGAACTCCCTACCACTGGAGGTGAGAACTATTCCCACACTTTTGGCTTTCCAGAAGGTTGTTAAAACTTAATTTTGCCTGTTGGTTTGGGGCCTGGAAGAGGTTGTTCACTGCTGGAAGTGGTTGATGGGGTAAGAAGACCTTATCCCCATGCTGTCCATCACCTTGAGCCTACTTTTTTTTTTTGCAGAGTTTTAATAATTTTAATTTGCATAGTTCTAATTGCTTTTCTCTTTCTTTTGTTAAGATTTGTAAGCTGCCCGATGTCACCTTATTGGAGACATTAAAAATGTAATAAATAAAAAATTATGATTTATTTATGAACATCTACACTAATTTATTGATAAGTGAATAAGAGACCAACCTGAACAGCTTCTCCTTCTTACCCACTGAGTTCCTGCAAGTGGTAGGTAGGTGTGCGTGAACGTGGGCAGCCCCATTTGTGTCAATGGAATCTTTGCACAGGAGTGCAAGACAGCCATCATTCGCACAAGGGGAACTAGGCAAGTTGGTGCTGCTTCTGCAAGAGGACCTTTGCACCTGAGGTCAAGTGGGTGGCCACCATAAGTGCCAGATGGCTGCCACATGTACTTGCCCGCCCCCTGTGAACAGTTCTCTACAGGTTGCGGGTTGGTAATTGCCAGGGGTTGTAGACACTGTCTATACTGAATCTCCCATGTTGATAGGAAGGATAGGAAATGGGAAGAGGGAAAACTAATGCTTGACGGACATTGAAGATCAAGATGAACAAATATATTTTCAGTGCTTAGAATTTAGTTTATACTGAGGAAATATATTAGGTTCCCAGTCTTGCTGTTTAACTAAAATCAAAGATAAATAACATGGTTATATTTTTCTCCCTTAGGTTTCATCAGTAGATGCTTAGAGCACCACAAAGAAACTGCATCTCTACCAAATTCTTACCCACTTGTTTAAAGTTATAGACCTTGATATTATAGTGGGATTCATTAGCCACCATATGGGATCAGAATTCTGTCTAGGTCAGGGGTAGGCAAAGTTGGCTCTTCTATGACATGTGGACTTCAACTTGTTTTTATTATTTGGATTTATTTATTATTTGGATTTGTATGCCGCCCCTCCCCGAAAACTCGGGGCGGCTCACAACAAGTGAAAAGACAATCCAATACATAATCCAATTAATTAAAATATTATAAATTTAAGAAAAACCCCTATACTAACATACACACACACACACAAGCATACCATATATAAATTCAACGTGCCCAGGGGAAGATGTTTAGTTTCCCCATGCCTGACGGCAAAGGTGGGTTTTGAGGAGTTTACGGAAGGCAGGAAGAGTAGGGGCAGTTCTGATCTCCGGGGGGAGTTGGTTCCAGAGAGTCGGTGCCACCACAGAGAAGGCTCTCCCCCTGGGGCCCGCCAACCGACATTGTTTAGTTGACGGGACCCGGAGGAGGCCCACTCTGTGGGACCTAATCGGTCGCTGGGATTCGTGCGACAGAAGGCGGTCTCGGAGATATTCTGGTCCAGTGCCATGAAGGGTTTTAAAGGTCATAACCAACACTTTGAATTGTGACCGGAAACTGATCGGCAGCCAATGCAGACTGCGGAGTGATGGTGAAACATGGGCATACCTGGGTAGGCCCATGACTGCTCTCGCAGCTGCATTCTGCACGATCTGAAGTTTCCGAACACTTTTCAAAGGTAGCCCCATGTAGAGAGCATTACAGTAGTCGAACCTCGAGGTGATGAGGGCATGAGTGACTGTGAGCAATGAGTCCCGGTCCAGATAGGGCCGCAACTGGTGCACCAGGCGGACCTGGGCAAACGCCCCCCTCGCCACAGCTGAAAGATGGTTCTCTAATGTGAGCTGTGGATCGAGGAGGACGCCCAAGTTGCGGACCCTCTCTGAGGGGGTCAGTAATTCCCCCCCCAGGGTAATGGACGGACAGATGGGATTGTCCTTGGGAGGCAAAACCCACAGCCACTCCGTCTTATCCGGGTTGAGCTTGAGTCTGTTGACACCCATCCAGGCCCCAACAGCCTCCAGGCACCGGCACATCACTTCCACCGCTTCGTTGACTGGGCAGTATTGCTGAGCCAATCAGGAATTCTGGGAGTTGAAGTCCACATATAATAGAAGAGCCAACTTTGCTTACCCCTGGTCTAGGTAATGGAAGATGTTCAACTATCTTGCAAAACTTAAACCATCAGTATATACAGTGGAATTTTTTTCCGTTTTTTAAATATGATAGGGTTTTATATGCTTCTTTTTTAATATTAAATTTGTTTCACTATAATATTGTTTTTTATTATTGTTGTGAGCCGCCCCGAGTCTTCGGAGAGGGGCGACATACAAATCTAATAAATTATTAAATTATTATTAAATTATATATTCTCAAAGCATAGAATATAAATGAATATATCTGGCCCTAGATCATAACTGTATATTATAAATGATCCTTTCTTTGACACAACTCCTTCTCTGTGGCTAGAATTTTAATGGATAAGAAAAATTGTTGTATTTCAGTATACAGTTCTTGGAAAATAAAATTACCCTTATTAGATGCCAATTGTAGACCTTCACAATGTAATTCAGCAATCTGAACCAAATGTTTAATGGCTTTTTTCCATAATTAATTTTAAATTACAGAACAAATGTGGTTCAAGGGTGGACTGCACAGTAATATTTAAATAGTTTTCTGCAAATGCTAATATTCATTGAGAATAATCCTGCTATTTTAACCCATAGGAACAAGGCTCTATCCAGGGAATGAATATTATGCAGTATAAAATCAATGTTTTTAGGAATAAAAGGGGAAGAAAACAAATTAACAGTTCAGTAAATGTATTAACAACATCATTGATAAAAGGCCATTTAAAAAATATTCCAGGCAGGAAAGAATCAAAGGGAAAGAGAAGAGAAAATAAACACCTGTTGCTTTGGAGTTTCTGATTCTGAAATAAGCCAAGCCAACTTTGTCAATCGGCCAGGTTTTATAGGCATTAAAATGGCTACAAAATGGCTTCATCCAGCTTGATACCCTCCAGATCTTTGATAATTTGTCACTCAGCAGGCACTAGTGGAACTTGTAAACCAAATACATGGACAGGGCTGGACAAAGTCTGTTTTAGGATATCAAGAGAGGGATGAATTCGTGTATCCTGTGAAAGCTGAAGGTGAAAATGCTGATGTCATCGAAAATGGCAACAACCAAAATCCACATGAAACCAGTATATCATGACAAAAAGAATGTAATGATTAATTGTGCTTTTTCAAACAAGATGGTGACTGGGAAATGATGAGACACTGGGAATGATTTCATTTACTATAATTCTGCAGACCAGATATTACCACAATGTGTATGAACTAAATACTTAGGGTTTGGGGCAAAAAGACATCAGTATTTTTGAAGGAAAGTGGTCCCTTTCTAGTGAAGTCTTGTGTATATAATGGATGTTTTTTGGATTTTACAAAAAGCAAGGACCTCAATGGGCAAGGTGTTTATTCCCAAAAGGAAACATCAAGAATATTATAGGCATGGTTCTTAGTAGTACAATCAAGCCCAGACAACGGAGCTTCAAATAAAGCTCTCTGTGACCCTACACCATTGCCATAATGGGGCAGTTGGGAGTCTACATTCAAGCAACATTAAGAGATGTCCACAGGATGGGAACATAAACCTCAAAATAGTCAACTCAACCATGTGATTCAAACTCCTTCCTTTAAAAAAAACAATGTATGAAAAAAGGGCTGGAACTTGTAAGGTTGTGGCTTTCATTTTGACTTTATTTGACTTCCTCTTTGCAGACACTCCTAGAAATATTTCAAGAGTCACAGGTCCCCTCTCTATGCTTTACCACTTTTTTTTGGAAGTGTTCCTCAAAAGGGACACAAGCTGTGGCTCTAACCCACATATGGGCATAGATACTGGGCCCATAACCTGTTGAGCCGGAGGGAGTTTTGCGCACATGGAAGTTAACCCACCAAGTAGCCAGAGTTAACCACTATACCTAATTGAAGTCTTCAAAACACAGCAGCAGGCTTTCTTGTAAAAATATATTTTACTTTCTCTTTTATCAAACTGCTTCTCTAAATAAATTATCATATAACTCTTATTAAATCCACCTCTGCAACCACTAAGCACTAAGCACTAAACTACAAACCATTCTATAACAAACCACCTAGTAGCAAACCACTCTCTGTAGCAAACCACTCTGTAACAAAACCACACCCATACAAGGGTGTTCCTCCTTATATAGGTTACAGCCAATCAGGTTGCAGCACAATCAGCAAAGCCATGATTACATGCTGATTATGGCTTACATCAGCCTCTCCCATGGTTACAAACCATTTACTTGCATTGTGATACAGTAGTCCCTCGCTATACCGCACTTCACCTACTGCGGCTTCACTTCACCGCGGGTTTCTGAGGAAGCCGATCGGCAGATTTAAACAGCCCGCCGAACTTGATCGGCAGGTTTTTTTTTAAAAAAAAAATATCTAAAATTGTAAATACTGTATTTAAATACTGTATCTAAAATAAATACTGTGTGGGAAGGGTTTATAAACACTTAAAACAATGAAAACTACCAAACAATTACAATATAAATACTTAAATAAGTACTATTAGTCGATAAATTCCCCATCGCGGATTTCACCTATCGCGGCCAGGACTGGAACGTAACACCAGCGATAGGTGAGGGACTACTGTATTACCTTCAGGAATGAACCTATTTCTTACAGTGTTGTCCAGTCCAATGTATACCCGTATCTTCCTATGGGGTCTATAATATGGTTTGTAGATGTGCCTCAATTACCTTTTATAATACAGTTCTTGTTCTGCCTAGATAAAAAACGCATTTATTTATCAAGCAGCCTTTCCCTTTCCTCTATATAAATGATACCCAAGGCACTTATTAATCCCTATCGTGATACGGCTGTGATGTGATCGAACCGAAATATTTCAGATACTTACTCCATTTGAGAAGTTCAGGGCAATGGGCCGAGATACAAACTGGAAAATGTTCAGTGGAAAGGTTACCCCTGAAAAGAACAATCTCTGGAAATGTTTTGCTAACCGCATAATTTTTACAGAGAGATGGGGAGAGAGGGCTAGCAAGTCTGTAACCAAAAGAAAAGGATTCCCTCAAGTGGAAAGGTGATTTGCCTCTCACATTTAAACTATCTTAAGAGGAAAGGAATCTCTGGGGAGCTTTATGCATGAGTGAGGCATTCTCGATGGATATGGGTCATGCTAGTAGATATACACAGGAAGATTATTTGACTCCAATTCATGCCACTTGATATAATGTGATAAAACATTTGACATGGGAGATAAGTTCCATTTTAATCTTGTAGAGGGTGAGGGGAAAAGAGGACTGAACAAAGAGAATTAGAAGAGGCTTCAGTGGGAAGGAAAATGGGAATAAAGAGGAGAATCAATCATAAGAGGAATTGAGAAAATTTGGGGAAGGTGGACATGGCAGACAAACAGCTTTTCAATCCAAATGTAAGCAAGAAAACAAGTAAAACAAACCTGCAGAGAATCTGAATTGGGATACCAGAACACAGGGGAGGGAAGAGAACTTAGAGCACTGATAGCAAAGACAAAGGCAGATGTTGTACAATTGCACAAACACATACACAAAGAAACATGCATTCCTAACAAGTGACAGGAGCAAGAATATTAAGCACCTGCTGTAAGTTGGAATGCTAGGCTATAGAATTACTGTCAGAACAAAAAAAAAAAAAAGTATATTCAAGAGGGAGAAAAAAGCATCCGAAGAAACTGTGATATGCATGACATTCAAATAAAATTATAGTGAATTCTTTAAAATAGCTGGGTGCTACGTTCTCTTTTACAGTTGCAATTGCATCCAACCTCAAAATTAGCCTTATTTATTCCGATTGGAAAAATGGATACAAAAACATTCCAATATTTTCAAACTAATTTTTATATCGAAAGCCATACAACTATATTCCAAATCACAACTGTCTCTATTAATAAGGATATTACTACTACTACTATTAATAATGTATGTTAATTTTTTAATTTTTGGGGGGGAAAAAGAGTCAAATCATGGTTAAAGTTGCTGGTCCTTCAGCAAAAAGTTTTACTTGCAATCAGATCACAAGTACACTTTTTCCTGAAGGTGAATCTTCTCTCCCAGTTGGGAAACAGGGCTTTAAGGCTCAGAAAAATGGCAGATACATTCATAAGTCAGAGCCATAAGTATTGATTTAAGGTGCTGTTATCCTAAAATCTAAACAGAGGGAAAGTAAGTCAAGGGCATTAGAGTAAGGCATTAGAGGAGACAAGTAGCAGATAGGCTGAGTATCATTCAGATAAAAAGAAGAAAATAAAACCACAGCAATTTCCTTCAAAAATAAAGAGAAAACAACAACAACAAAAAAAAAAAAGGAAGAAAAGAGAATATACTATCATTAATCATTTCTCTCAAAATGTGACTTATCCTCCTGTCTCATTTTGTCACATTTTGCAGCTCTCCGTCTTGGCTCTCCCAAGCTGGAGGGGGCATTTACTTACATCAAATAACCTTTCTATATACATCTCCTCATTGACCTTATCACGCAGAATGTCCTGAGAATGGCGAACGAAGGTCACGTAGGCATCAGCAACATCCATCCCTGGTTTCTGTGTAGAGAAAAAGAGTGAGAAGGAGAGGAAATTAGAAAGGAAACGAGGAGGAGAGAAGCATGAACGTGGCATCTCTTCAACACAATCGGTTTATTCAGTGGTGAGCATCTTTCACTCTATTCTCCTCCTTCTATTTCCCTTCATATTACATAGAAACATAGAAACATAGAAGTCTGACGGCAGAAAAAGACCTCATGGTCCATCTAGTCTGCCCTTATACTATTTCCTGTATTTTATCTTACAATGGATATATGTTTATCCCAGGCATGTTTAAATTCAGCTACTGTGGATTTATCTACCACGTCTGCTGGAAGTTTGTTCCAAGGATCTACTACTCTTTCAGTAAAATAATATTTTCTCATGTTGCCTTTGATCTTTCCCCCAACTAACTTCAGATTGTGTCCCCTTGTTCTTGTGTTCACTTTCCTATTAAAAACACTTCCCTCCTGGACCTTATTTAACCCTTTAACATATTTAAATGTTTCGATCATGTCCCCCCTTTTCCTTCTGTCCTCCAGACTATACAGATTGAGTCTTTCCTGATACGTTTTATGCTTAAGACCTTCCACCATTACAGCTGAGGGACCTATCTTAGTTGACACATTGAGACTTTTTGGGATTCAGCTAAATCTTTCCGCTGTGTGTAGCAGGTGGCAAAAGCACCTAAGTATTTGCAAAGCTGAAATCTCTCTTTCTGTCTTTCTCACACCTTCCTTCTCTTCTTGACCTAATTGGCACAACCGATGTGGCTACATTATAACCTCTTTAGAACATCCTTTTCCAAGAAAATCCTCTCTATTTGGATATGAAAAAGAAAACCCTCAGACTTATTCAAATCTAATGGGCCAAAGGTTCTTGAAATATATTTTATATTCAGTTTTGAGTGCCCAATCAATACATATAATTAAAAAGAAAATATAGTTTGGAGTTATTGCTATATTTTCTCCCCCACACCACCAAAATCTATTACCTACCTGTCAAAAACACCAAAAACATTCAAGTGATAGATGTAGGTTGCCAGTATATAGATGCCAATGGAAACGAGATACCTTCCTTTAGGCCAAGGAAGGTAACCGACCTTTAATTCTAGCTAATTTGGATTAGATTTTTAAAATTGTAAACATATTTCCAATGCATTTGCAACCTTCCACGTGGGAATAAATCCTACTGAAAACAGCAAATTTGCCTTTTGAATAAGCAAGTATAAAACTCTTCCATTTGTCTCCTGCCATTACCGGAAAGCTGCAACACACCAAATTCCCTTAAATCTGAATGTATAAAGTTTGCAAGATATGTTATGATTGTGACAGTTTGCATTACATTCACCAGAAACTAATAAGGGGAAAAATTTAGGGGGGAAACCCCCAATCACTAAGTTACATGCTTTGATATAATGGAATCAAAATTCCTCTCAAAGGAAACCCATTAAAATGCTAAAATAAGAGTCATTATAAACGCTGCCACACAAATCTTAAATGTTGGTGGCACATGGGAAGTTTCATAATAACGGGTGTCATTACTTTTATTACTGTGTTTTGCTGCAGATCACAAAGTATCATTTCTCAATGAGATGTGATTGTCATCCACTGTAAATTGAAGTTAGTTAACACCCATTTCCTGGGTGAAAATTAGGAAGTTTGAGAAGCAGTAGGAAGATGTGTGCGTATCTTGGCGGGTGTGTGTGCACGCATGCACATTTGTGCACGTGTGTGTGTGTAGGTTTGTGTGTATAAACATAGAAATACAATTATCAAACAAAGGGCAATGATTGGCTCTAAGATGGCAGTAACATTTTTAACACCTACTGAAACAATGACAAGGTATTAATTTAAAAAACAAAACAAAACCAACAATGAGAACAATATACAGTACAATATGATGATGATATTTTTTCAAGGCAATTTCCAGCAAGTGAACTTCAATAAGGCTGTAATAAATAATTATAACAACAACGACAAAAACATAAATTGGATTAGTGCTGCAATTATTTAATTCTCAGCAACCAACTGTCCAGAATTAGACAGGAGAATAGTTGGTTGGTTGAGTTAAGCATTTGCCTAGATTGAAATGCCTAATTTTGCTTGCAGCTTGCTTCTTTCTGCAAAGAGTTTATTGATGTGTGTTGGTACGTATGGTATGGCTATGGCAGAGTTTCCCATTAATAATATTGGCAATTCAAATGGGTAGACGGAATGGCAAAGCTAAGCTAAAGATGTTGTAAACCCAAGGCGGTCATGATAAGCCTCCCTGAGTCATCTTGTAGAGGAGATTGGGTAGTATAAAAATTTAATAAATAAAACAAAATTAAAATTAAAAAATCTAGCTGTGAAACTAGATAAATAATTCCAATTGTCTAGTACTTTCTTCCTGTTTTCCTCTTTAGGGATGATATTTCTGCTTCTGTAAAGGAGGAGAGGATTTTTGATATTAAAGGAAGGAATACCTATTAAAAATCTGCTGATCTAGAAAAATGATAATATGGGAAATGTGATTTTAACATGCCTAAACCATGGCGTTCTTGTTTACTTTCCTTCCTTGTATGCAAAGCCATTATTAATACTGAGTTAATTGTTAAAATGGCTTTTTTCTGCAAGATTACTCTACCCAGGGAGAAAAAAATATAATTTGCCTATATCTACTTTGCTTTCGTTTATGTTAATACCATACCTGTTATAATGTACATGCTTTGCTAAATAAATAAATGAACAAACAAACAAACAAATAAAAAAATTGAGTTAGGGGAAAATTTATTTATTTATTTATTAGATTTGTATGCCACCTCTCTCCGTAGACTCGGGGCGGCCAAACTTTGCTTCCTTGTAATGTCCAGTGGAGGTGCTGCAGGTCTTTATCTCATAGACTGAGATGGAATCTCACTCTACTTTAAAGAGTGGTTGTGAAGCTAAAATAGGATAATATGGGGAATATCTCAATGGGCTTTATGAGTGAGCAGGACATATTTTAGATGACTAAAATGTAACATTATACAATAAAAACCAACATTTAGGACAAATGAAAAAATAAACCAAAATCATATAAAACATTTTTAACTTTCCCCTGCCTTTTCCCCATAAAGATATATTGAAAGAAATTTCCCACTCAGCCACAATTTATATAATTTATCTTTACTTTCTGTGCACCTTAATAAATATAGATACATGTACACACAATTTGGAAATGAAAATTTAGAGCAGGGGCTCTTATCTGTAAATCCTCAAAGTTGAACGCCTGCAATTGTCTCCCGCTTCAACAATAATAATCCCTGACTCCAACTTAAGTTAAAGTGCAAGTTAAATTAAGTTTAATTTAAATGTTAATTTCAGATATGCAGAGTGCTTTACCTGAGATCTTTGAGGACTCTTTGCAATCTAATCCAAGCTCTAAATAATGGGCTGCAGCACCATTTACTTTAAAAAAAAAGAAAGAAAAAGAAATAATAGTTATTTTGCAAAAAAGTCTTCAACTTTTCTTTTCTGCAAAATAACTATTGTATTGTATTGTATTGTGTTTTGCTGTACTGTACTGTACTGTATTGTATTATATTATGCTATGCTATATTATATTATGCTATGCTATATTATATTATGCTATGCTATATTATATTATAATATAATATTATATTATATTATTATTACAATTTACCCCTCACCATTTTCCCCACAGAAATTATTTCTGCCTTAAAGTTAAAAGGCTGTTTAGGAAAATGACAGATAACACATTCAAGATGGGCCTGTAAAGAATACAGAGAGAAATTTGCACTCCCCCACTTACATGAGTCTGTCAACGTAGCTTCTACAATAAAGTAAAATTAGCTCATGTAGCTGTGATTCCTATCTGGTTTACCCTGAATGGTTGACATCATTTTTGTTAGCATGAAAGTACAACCTCTCTCTCCCCCTCAAACACATATTTGCTTTACAGCCTGAGCTTCTTGCCCTATCTGCTATCCAACTGTGGGCTATGCTATCTGTTATTTGGCTGTTCCTTTGCCCAGGTTCCCAAGGTCTCCCAGTCCCCCCTTACTCATTCCCTAAAACATGCTTGGTCCTATGACATGCTTGGTCCTAGGCAGCGGTGGGCTACGAGCCGGAACACTAAATTGCGCTTGCCGCCATGCCTCGTAAGTTCTTGCGGGACCAGCACAATTTTGCTGCTGCACCCATGGAGGTAGCAAAATTGTGCATGGATCTGCAGGTAATACCTCGCTGAAACACAGGTGCAATTTTGCTACCTCCACAGGTGCAGCAGCAAAATCGCGCTGGTCCCGCAAGAACTTACGAGCCGCAGCAGCGAGCGTAATTTAGCGTTCCGGCTAGCAGCCCACTGCTGGTCCTAGGCATTATTGTCTTTCTTTTCTCATTCCCCAAGTCTTTGGAGATGGCCCAGCACCTCTGAAATCAGCTCCCTCTTCTGCTTTGCCTCTGTGAAAATTGGATGGCCTTTAAAAAGGTTATTTTAGTCAACTCTTTTTAAAGTAGGTAACTTTTAGAGTAAATTGGCTTTGGATTCACTATAGACACTGCAGTATTATAGAGTATCAATACATATGACTTTCAATACATATAGAGGTTGTATTTATTTAGCCTTAGTTCAGGGGTGTCAAACTTGTGGCCCGTGGGCAGTGAAGGGCCACCAAAATGTTTAATACCACACTATGGGCATGGCTTATGCAGGACTCCCTGTATTTTCTTTCAACATCTTTCAGTGCAAATTGGGTGCTCTGGGGTGGGGCTACATTTTCACTATCCCACTTTCTTTCCTCCCCCCCCCCAATCCAGGCAGTAGCCCACCCCTGCCCATGGGCCAGATGCGGCATATGCTGGCCACACCCATACCCGGTTTAGCAAAGGGGAAAAAAATTGTGATACATCACATGATGCTGCTGTGATGAGTTTGACACACATATCTTAGTTATAAATAGTTAATTTATTGCACTGATGATTAAGTTGTGCATTAGTTTTATTGGATGAAATGGATTACTATGCTTTCCTTTTGATCTGTACCAAGGCTTTGCAACAGTTCAGAAATTCCTCTTCCTCCTCTTCCTCCCTTGCCTGGAAACTTATAGCATGGATGTTTTATTTGGGTTTATATTCTATGCAAACTGCTAAGGTGTTTTCTTTTAAGTGATGGGACAGCAGTGTGATTGATTGATAGATAAATAAATAAATAAACAAAATAAATAAAAACAAACTAATAATAACAATAAGACTAATCATTTCTTATTACATTGTGCAACAGTAAAACAAGCTGTTGGAATTGTTTGCCATGGAATGTAAAACAAACATAATCCCGTTTCAACCCACTCATTCTAGCTTTGTTTGTCTACCACTTTAAACACCTGCTGGAGTCTGGATTGTGATGTAGAGCTTTTATTCATTTCAAACAATGTTATGTCAGGCTTTACTGTTTTTCAGGCCCTCTCCAATTACTTGGTCATTCCTGGAAGAAAGGGCACAAAACCCAAGGAAGCCTCCTGGCAAAGAAAGCAGCCCATCAGATTTGTACCCGGGAATAACAATGCAAATCGATCTAGTGCCAGTTTCTCTGGTTTTGAAAGACTAATTGAGTTGTTGTTCCTTGTTAGGAGCTCAAGGGTTTCCACATTGGCATTATTATGCTCTGCCTTGATTTTTTCTTTACAAAGTAATGTTTTTCCATCTAAAATGAAGAATTACCTCCCTGTTTCCTTCTTTGACCTCACATGCCTTTTCCTACAGGCTGATCCCATACTTAGCCTGCCACCATGTCAGTATTGGAAACCTTCACTACTTCAAGATGTTGACAATGACAATGTGATCCAACAGGAACTTCCTAGAGTGAGACTGCATTATAAACTCTATTTACTCTGATCTCCTTCTTCAGTTCTTCTCTCCTTGCAAAAAGGCCAGATTATAGCCAAATTTAGAAACATAGAAACATAGAAGTCTGACGGCAGAAAAAGACCTCCTGGTCCATCTAGTCTGCCCTTATACTATTTTCTATATTTTATCTTAGAATGGATATATGTTTATCCCAGGCATGTTTAAATTCAGTTACTGTGGATTTATCTACCACATCTGCTGGAAGTTTGTTCCAAGGATCTACTACTCTTTCAGTAAAATAATATTTTCTCATGTTGCTTTTGATCTTTCCCCCAACTAACTTCAGATTGTGTCCCCTTGTTCTTGTGTTCACTTTCTTATTAAAAACACTTCCCCCCTGGACCTTCTTTAACCCTTTAACATATTTAAATGTTTTGATCATGTCCCCCCTTTTCCTTCTGTCCTCCAGACTATACAGATTGAGCTCATTAAGTCTTTCCTGATACGTTTTATGCTTAAGACATTCCACCATTCTTGTAGCCCGTCTTTGGACCCGTTCAATTTTGTCAATATCTTTTTGTAGGTGAGGTCTCCAGAACTGAACACAGTATTCCAAATGTGGTCTCACCAGCATTCTATATAGCGGGATCATAATCTCCCTCTTCCTGCATGTTATACCTCTAGCTATGCAGCCAAGCATCCTACTTGCTTTCCCTACCCCCTGACTGCACTGTTCACCCATTTTGAGACTGTCAGAAATCACTACCCCTAAATCCTTTTCTTTTGAAGTATTTGCTAACACAGAACTGCAATACAATACTCAGATTGAGGATTCCTTTTCCCCAAGTGCATTATTTTACATTTGGAAACATTAAACTGCAGTTTCAATTGCTTTGACCATTTATCTAGTAAAGCTAAACCATTTACCATATTACAGACGCCTCCAGGAATATCAACCCTATTGCAGGAATATCAACCCTATTTGTACTGGTCCTTAAAAATTCTTCCACATTTGGACGTGTCCAGAAGTAAAAATATTTTGGATTAGGGTCCAGATATGGATTGAAAAAATGTTAACACAAAAAATAGAATTGAAACCTGAGATTTTCTTGTTAGGTAGTCTTCCTGATAAGTTTGCTAAAGAAGATATATACTTCATTGTACAACAGCAGCAAGGATAGTTTTTGCACAGAAATGAAAACGATCTAAGATCCCATCTGAAGAGGATGTACTTAACATAATTTTTTTTAGATTGTGCAATGCCAATGAAACTCAAAGATAGACAAGATTCTGAATATTATAAAGTTTGGATGAAATTTTATGATTGGATAGCAAATGAATATAATGTACCTTTGTGCCTACCGTTCCTGTCCTAATGTGTTTTTATCTTTTCTCTCTCTACTTTATCCTTATATTATGTTAAACATACTACAATACAATACTATATTTGTATGACAAATAAAAAAAAAGAATTTGGATTGAAATAAACACAAAATTACAAGGGTAGGAGTGGTAAAGAAATGAATTAACACAGATGACAAAATTATAAAAACATTTTTAAAGAAAATGGTAAATAGAAGTCTAAATATGTATACTAATGATTAAAAGACTAAATGACAAGAAACATTTTTAAAGATAGCATATGGGAAGAGAGGGGACACCATGATAAATGTAATCCAGTCAGTGATATAATTATCAGCCTGTTTAATATAAAATTTTAAGTAATCACTCAAGGGAAGGTAAAGAAAAAGAAGGAGGAAGTTGTTTCTGATAAGGTAGGAGGAGGGGGAGAGGAGAAAGAAGGAAGGGTGGAGAGAGGGAAAGGAAGATAGATTGGAGAGATGGTGAGAGTAGGTGGGGAGTGAGAAAGATAAAAAGATAAAGATAAAGGTGTTCAATTCAATTCAATTTATTAGATTTGTATGCCGCCCCTCTCTGAAGACGTGTTGTTATAAATATAAAACAGATTACTTAAGAAATATACAGTATAATTACCGTAAGTAACTATGTGCGTTTTTTAAATATATGCAAGGTATACGCATTGATATTTGTATGAATATGAAATGGAAAATAAAATAAAATAAAAAACTTTATAAAAAAGTATTCCACATCTCAAAGAGGAATGATTGTGTTTTGTGATCTGGGACAGATTGTATAGTTATAATGAAAGACATCGCAAATTTTCATCATCTTTGTTCCATATTTTTCACCACGTAACTGTCACTTTTAACGTACGTTTTATTGGACAGAGATACCAGACTTCCAAAGGATCACTGAGAAATGATCAGCAGCTCTCAAAAAATTTTGATAAAAAAAAAATCTCATTATCATCATTGATTAAGAGAACAGCCAATCACTGTAATCATTTTAAAGAGGCATCACTTTCATTGCAAAGCGAGTGGGAGGGGAGAAAAAGAGAGAGAGTGCTATATTTAAATAAAGCTTACAGGCACATCCACGTATTTGGAAGCTGCTTTCACCTAAAATAGAAACACAGCAGACATTAAAATTTGTTACTTTTACGCTAATAAAATAATATAGGAAAACAAATTATGGTACTTGCAGCATTGTTAGGAAATAACAACTGACAAGTTTAATTATATGGCAGGCACACTTACATACATATATTTCCAACATGCAATTCCCTTTTGAAGTAAGCTACCTTGTGCAAAGTTCAGAAAAAAAAAATGAACTGAAGGAATAAAAGCACTTGAGAGGAAAGGGAAATACAATTGTATCTAGTTTACACCAACAGCATTCACTATACCTCTCAAGATACAAGTAGTCCTCGGGTTGCGACCACAACCGAGTCCCAAAACTTATGTTGCTAAGTGAAACATTTGTTAAGTGAGTCTTGCCCCATGTTAGGACTTAATATATTTGTTAAGTGAATCACTGCAGTTGTTAAATTAGCAACACGCATGTTAAGTGAATCTGGTTTCCCCTACTAACTTTGCTTGTCAGAAGGTCACAAAAACTGATCACATGACCCCAGGACACTGCAACTGTCATAAATGTCAGTCAATCGTCAAGTATCCAAATGTAAATGACATGAACATGAGGATGTTGCAACGATCATTACTATGAAAAATGGCCATAAGTCACTTTTTTCAGTTCCATGAGTGCCTGCAGTGTTCAGATTTCATCGAGGTGATGAAATGTGTATTGCGACACCATAATGCAAGCTCCAGCCCTCACGTACCTGTATATGACATTTTGATGCGAGTACAAAAATTGACATCATGACACACATCTTTCTCAATTATCCTTTTTGCCCAACCTCCCTGGACATTCATGCTTTTTATTCTTGCTAACCATCCTTTTTTTCTACTATTTTTTACCACCATTGGTTTCCATGCTATCCAACTACCATTTTCCCAGTCTTCCTTTTCCTCTCTCTTCCAATTCAATCTACTTTTACATATTTGTTCCATATTCAATCCTCATTAATTTTCTTTATACCATCAAACTGAGAAAATCCAATTATTCACAGGAAAAAATATGAAATACTACATTCATTAAACATTTATTTATTTATTTATTTATTAGTTGGACTTGTATGCCGCCCCTCTCCGAAGACTCATGCCTTTAAAACAATCATAGGATACAGATAGGTTAATAAATGAAAGCACACCAATTTATTACAGGGCCTTTGCAATGTTAGTTGGATAACTTCCCTGTTATTAGTTACAATGGGAATCAGAGCTCCTGAAAAGAAAAGAAAAATACTAGGGTTTATAATATTCCAAATAGGCTGCAAACAAGATGTGGAACCCTTAAGAAACATTCCAGAATGTATACAAACTTATAGTGGATTATGTTGCCTATTTCACGTGGAAAGAACACCATTACTATTTCCCAAATGAAGGACTGTTGTTTTGAATTCATCACTTAAATAAATCTAAATCAACACAACATCGCAGAAGCACAAGCATCTCACGTTCTGAGCTGGGATTCATACCTGAGAACTGGGTGCTTTTTATTTACCTCCTTATCACCCACAAAATTACACCCAGAAACAGTATGTGAAAAACAGTTGTGAAAGAAATCCTACTTGTCAATACCACACTGGGAATTTCTGCGAGCTGGGTGGCTTCGAAAAGGGCAGCTGTGATTGTAAAAATAGCAGCAGCAAAAGCATCTGTGTAGCAAGCGATGCTTTACTGGGGTTTTGCACATGGGATTCTTCAGTGCGATTTCATGCCACCATTATCTGGAGTAAAGGAGCATTTGATCCTATGTGAGAATTGGACTTGGCTTGGATTTAAATGTTCCCAATATCCCAGGAGCCCTGAGGTATATGGTACTTCCGCACCCCTACACCCCAACTTCTAATGCACCTTTCTGAAAGCAAGGAGCAAAAACTACCTGTGCTAACTTATCCATTTTTTATTTTGGTATGACAATGCCTAAAATCGTTTCTTCTCCTTTCCCTGATGAGCAATATATACAACTGAGCTATTTCTGCAGCTGGCACCCAAAGGTGTGTGTGTGTGTGTGTGTGTGTGAATTTCCATGCCATTCTGAGTGAACTCAGCTAACTGAACAGCTTCCAGATGGATAGAAAGACCCTTTGACAAGGGTACCAGAATGCATCCCATCTGCAAGGCTGTGAGTGTCTGAAACAAATATGCATTTAATTAGAATACATCATCGACTACCATCCTTGTTTGGGTTTTAAAATGCTCACCTGCTTCTAAATATTTCTAAAACTCTGGGTAAGACAGTTCTAAAGACAACACAGATGCCTGGATCCTCTCACAGATCAGCCACTTAATGTGGGGATTACATTTTCCCATTCAAGTTGAAAGAATAAAGGCTTCAGCCCAAGAGCGAGTAAACTGACATTGTTTTGCGAGCAGAAAATTTACACAGAGCGTGTTCGTGCGCTGCTATTGAGATTAAGTTCACTAATACAAGTTCACTTGAGCAAAAGCACAGATCCATAGCAAGACTTCAGTGGGCGACGGTAGGAAAGAAAATGCTGATAAACCTGTCGTCTTATAAAAGACAGCTTCCTTAAAGCTCTAAGGCAGGTTGTGGACTACCATAATCTGCCCTTTAACCTCAGACAGTCCATAAGCCATTCTAGATATTTGTAATTCTCTAAGTAAGTTGGATTTGCTAAACACCTCCTGATTGACTTAACAAGTGCATAAGATCATTTCCACTTCCTAAAAGATCCTGCAGTCAGGATTTTCATTCACACCATTCAGCTGTTTTTCATTAATTAGCTAGTTAACATTTTGCCCTTTCTGCGCCACCCAATTCTTCAGCAAAAATCATCAAACAAAACTGAAAAGAGAACTAAGAAGAAGAGACAGGGCCAAGGAGATAAAGCTGCTGAACTTGGTGAAAGTTTCTTGATCCTAAATACATATTAGATATCCTAGTAATACAATTAGCATGTTGTTTTATCTATTGCAGTGGCAACCACTGCCTACCCCTTGGTTAAAATAAAGTCAGAACATATTATAAATTGCTTAATAATAACCCTGACATTGAAATAACAGCAAAACAAAATAAATATTGGTCATAAATATGGATAAAAGCTAAATATACAGCAATAATTCAGTATGTGCTTGATAGTCTCATTTTAATTGCCTCTACAAACAACAGCAACCAATCGACCACAACTGCTTGTTTTTCTTCAGTGCAAACTTTGGCTAGGTGGATGGCAGTTTCCACATGCTGGGTGTTGGGTGATTTTCATTTTTTTAAATTTTTTTGGCTAGGCTGCCGCTCTTTGGAAACCATGTGATTTCTTTCCCATGAAATTTCTCAGTTTATGGCAACAATTTGTGCAGAACAAAAATAAGATTGCTTCTAACGTCTCCCAAGGGTAAGATGCATTCCCTGGTTTAATTAATGTAGAAAATCATTTTTTCCCCTCTTCAAAGAGAAAAAGGCTCTTCATATTAAATGGATCCTTGGCAGGTGTCATTACAGCTCAGTGCAATTCATTTCGTAGGCAAAGATACCTATTCAAATAACTGGATTGCTTCATCCAAGGAACATCAGTGACTGTAGAAAGCATTCTACTTCATCTATCCAAGCAAATATGGAATGATGTCTCATTGTTTCATTCAGGAAGGGAAAAAAAAACCACCCAAGTACTTTATAATGATGTGGTTAGTGCGAATGCTATTAGGAAAACTGATGTATTAATTTTAAGATAGATTTCACAGCAAGGATTGAAAATGAAGGTATCCTACTAGGTGATAAAATGACTTGTCATAAGAGCCCCGGTGAAATGTCATTTTCTAAGAAACTGAACAATGTTTGATGAAAGAAGTTGGGAGAAAGCTGCTTGTTTTGAATTTTTTTTTAAACACTCTAGCTACATTTCCCCCCTCCCCTTATAGAATTATATGTTTACCTTTACTGTAGAAGACTGAATAGATAGCAGTAACATAATTTCTGATTGTTTTGCAAGATAACTATGGGAATGATGCTTACATGTTAAACTTTCTTTAGGAATAATATCAGCATATGAGATGTTTTTTCAACGCTTTACTTGGGGGACCCATTCAATTGCTCAATTCTCAATTTGTTCAATAATAGTTTTGAAGGCGTTAAAAACAGAGGTCATTTGCTTCTGGTTTGGACTGGTTCTATAGAACTGGTAGTGGGAATTTCCCCCTGCTCATCAAACCGGGAGCGATCACCAGATAGCTATGTGGCCGAACTGGCTTTCGTAGGTGCCACCATTTTGTTTTTGCTTCTGTGCATTTAGATTTGATTTGATTTGATTTGATTTGATTCGATTCGAATGCCACCCCTCTCCGAAGACTCGGAGCGGCTCACAACAAGAAAACAAAATACAAATCCAATGATTAAAACAGAAAAACAGTTAAAACCCTTGATTTAAAAACACTCATACAACCCAAACAAACCATACATAAAACGGAGCGGCTGAGGGGAATCAATTTCCCCATGCCTGGTGGGTTTTTAGGAGTTTACGAAAGGCAAGGAGGGTGGGGGCAATCCTAATCTCCGGGGGGGAGTTGATTCCAGAGGGTTGGGGCTGCCACAGAGAAGGCTCTTCCCGTGAGTGCCACCACATGACGTTGTTTCGTCGACGGGACCCGGAGAAGGCCAACTCTGTGGGACCTAATTGGTTGCTGGGATTTGTGCGGCAGGTCATAACATGCGCAAAATGTGCCATGGCCATGCAATGTGCACCCCCACGTGGTGTGCAATGCACGGACCCCAATGCAGCACAGCAAGAAGTGAACCGGTGGTGAGGTAAGTTAGAACTCACCCCTGCTTAAAGAGTTGTAAGACCTTGGGCCTCCTCCTTAGCCTCCTTTCTTTATTTTCCTCTTATTTTCTGGATAAATTAAAACAAGCTATCCATTCCAATGCAACAAAGTAAATGGTCAAATTTAAATATAGCAACCAATATCTCATTCAGTGTTCAATTCTGGTTCAGGGACTTTGTTTATTAACATTTACATTTTGATGTACAAAGTATACTTGCAGTAGCGGCAACGCTTCTATTAATGAAGTAACTAAACTGGAATGGCTGTTTTGACAAGTGTCTTCATGTTGTAGGATGTGGTCTCATTGTTTGCAATGAAATCTGCCAAAATTAGTGTTTTAGTGTTCAAGTGTCGCACAACATCTGGAGAGAAGCTCCACATGCCGTGGCTTAAAACAAAAACTGCCAGTCATATGGTTCAGCAGACATATTTTGCTTCTGTTAAAATGTTTTCAAGTTTCAAGTTTTATTGGATTTATATGCCGCCCCTCTCCGAAAACTCGGGGCGGCTAACAACAATCATAAACAATGTACAATAAAATCCAATGCTTACTAAAATCAAATGCTTACTAAAAGTGCTGAAACATCCAGCTTGAAGATTAAAAGAAAAGATCAGAAAATTCATTGCGACATTTCTTTTCAGTACATGGAGTAGATGTGCCTACCACAATAGCAATAGTGCTTTATAGCCCTCTATAAGCAGTTTACAGAGTCAGCATACGGCCCCCAATAATTTAGGTCCTCAGCTTACCTTCCTTGGGAGGATGGAAGGCTGAGTCAACCTTGAGCCTGATGAGATTTGAACTGCCAAATTGAAGGCAGCCGGCAGTCAGCAGAAGTAGTCTGCAGTACTGCGCTCTAACCACTGCACCACTGTGGCTCATAATAAAGTGAGAGCTGAAATGCTATTATGCTATTGAATTAAACAAAAGATTCATGGGTAGATATGGCTTTACTTTACTTTACTGAAACTTCTGTAAGATCTAACCACGATGAATTTGGAAAAATGTATTTATTTTATTTTATTTTATTTATTTATTTTATTTGTCAATCAAGTATAGGATAGTAGTTTTTATAAACATAACATAGAAAGTAATGATAAAAAAGACAATAGGACTAGGACAGGGACGCCAGGCACAATGGTGCGCTTATGCATGCCCCTTACAGACCTCTTAGAAAAGGGAAGAGGTCAACTGTAGACAATGTAAGGTTGAAGATTTTGGGCTTTGGGCTTTGGGGAAGAGTCAAGTGTCAAGATCAACAGGCGTTTATCACTCTATTGCTGAAATCATATTTTCTGCAGTCTAGTTTGAAGCGGTTTAAATTTAGTTTGAACCTATTACATGCTCATCTGTTATTAGATTCAGTCCCTATGCCTTTCTCTGCCAAGATGGAATCTACAGTAATCCCTCGCTACTTCATGGTTCATCTTTCACGGATTCGCTATCCATTGGGTTTTCAAAGGGGGCTTAAATCCATTAAAATTTTTAAATCCATTAAAAATTCATAAAATTATTCTACAGTACTACTGTACTCTATTAAAGAAACTGATAGGATATCACATGTAGTTCCAGCTGAGAAACATTACAGAATGACTGTTTAATGCAAAGGGTGGGTTTTAAAAGTCTAAATACTCATTAAATACATAAAAAATATCTTTCCTCTACTTCACAGAAATTTGTTTTTCACGGGTGGAACGCATCCCCTGTGAAAAATGAGGGACCACTATATATGATATAGTGGTTTTTATATATAAATTGGGTAAGGTCCATTATCTCAAATAAGACTGTTTGGTGTATCCAAAGCTTCTTTTTATTTTTGGCTTGCACAGAGGCTCTGGGAGGGTGTTTTTGGCTTCCAGAGAGCCTCCAGGGAGACAGGGGAGGGAATTTTTACCCTCCCTCGCCTCCAGGGAAGCCTCTGGAGTCCAGGAAGGATGAAACACGAGCTACTGGGCCCACTAGAAATTGGGGAACAGGCTATTTCTGGCTTCCAGAGGACCTCCGGGGTGTGGGGGAAGCTGTTTTTGCCCTCCCTAGGCATTGAGTTATGGGTGTGGGTGCCCATGCGTACGCCCATGCTCTTTTGGCACCCGAGGAAAAAAGATTTACCATCATTGTTTTAGATTAGCTATTTATATTAATTGGATCCAATTGTATTTTGTACACTGTTTTATTGCTGACATGATGTGAGCCTTCCTGGTGACGGTTGGGATACAAATCCAATAAATAAATAAATAAATTAAATAAATAAGTCCAAAAACTTTTGATCCAATACAATCTTTTCTCCCAAAGATTCTCTGCAAAGCAGTCTTGAAAATCTGGACAATCTTTTGGTCAGTCTGTTTATAGCTGGTTGATACCCTGCTATGTGATATGTTGGATTTCATTCCTTTCCATTAAGCAAGTGAATTCTTCAGTTACACATTATTGTATACATTATATTGTCATCAATTGTTTTGGAGCAGCTGTTCTCACAGGCATAGATTGCAATGGATCTATAATATGTGTGGGTGTTATTGATGTCACTAGAAATATCTTTGGCTATTCTGAACAGTCTCCCACAATGAAGAAAGCTAAAACGGTCCTACAAAGTTTATACAAAACATACCTCACTCAGGGGAAGGGCATGTTCTGCTGCTTGTTTTATGGGATCCTCCAGAAAAATGAACTCCACTGAGTCTACAAGAGTTAAAACGTTCATCCAATCCAATAATGCTAGATCACAGCTACCCTTACTCACTCAGTAATCCCAATAACCCGATGTACTGTCATTACCATTTGTTAGCATTTATCACATTTTTGGAGTATAAGATGCACATTAGTCTTTGGGGAGGAAAAAAATCTGTCTACCAAATATTCACCTAGCTAGTGTCCTTAGTCTGGACAGGTTCTGCACATTATTTAATCTCCTGGTTAGGGCTTAAAAAACCTTGTTTGGCGAGAGTAACAATGAAAGAGCCTGCAAGCCAATAAGGGAACATCATTAGCACCTCCCTAGGGCTGGAAAAAAACATTTGGAGCAAGTAGAGCAATCAAAAAAACCCTGCAAAGACTTAGGGCTTGGAAAACATTCTTTGCAGAGAGTAACAATGAAAGAGCTTGCAAGCCAGTAAGAGCTGAGAAGATCGTTAGCACCTAGTTAGAGCTGGGGGAAAAGCTTACAAAAAACCTACATCCAGAATAAAGACTCACCCAAATTTTCAGCCTCTTTCAGGGAGGAAAAATGTGCATCTTATACTCCGAAAAATACAGTATATGCTGAAAGATGAGGTATGTTCTTGTAAGAGTCATTTCAACATTGACTGTTTTGATCCAGGGGGAAAAAAAAACCACAAGTACTTTTGTTTCTACTTGGAAACCACTTTTGGAATTTGTGATTTGAAACTTTTATTTGGAGTTTTAAGAGTTAGATTTGTTGTTATAGAAATAACTAGTTTAAATTAATATGTAAAAGTAAAAAGTTGTGGTTTGATCTTACTGCCCTCTTCTACTGCACCAAGGGAGTCAGAAATCAATACTTTTTCTTTCTCCCCACCTCTGTTCCATGTTTTTCCTTCCCTATTTTTCCTACTATTTGTTTTTGTATAATTTCCTTTGTATGTTACCGTATATCATAAACTAATAAAATTCTTTAAATACAAAAAAATAGTCTTAAAATATTGGTCAATGATTTTATCCTCATTCTAAAGATATAGAGCTGTCTCTAAAATGACAGTGATTTTCAATGACTGAGTATTAAGGACTTGCGTCTGACAACTCCCAACTTCTAAAGGCATGTTTGCCAACAGTGTTTTAAGTTCCTGATTTGGCATTATATGTAGGCTTAAAAGAAATCCTTAATAATGACTGGATGTAGAAATTTAAGGTCAGGCTGTGCAATTCACATTAATTGGTATTTGCTGTGTTGATCAGAAAGGCCAAAACATCCTAGGTTTTTGGATTATCTCCCTGAATTAAGAACTAGCTTGATGTTCTCCAAATTTCATTGACCCATCTGAAGAACACTGGGTCATCCATTTGTCACCATTCAAAAAATACTATGTGATACGAGAGAGAAAGAAACTGGATGCAGAGAAAATAGTTTAGTAGAGGTGATGCTGTTAATTGCAAACCTTCAAAAGGAGCACTTCTATATACCGTGCTGCTAGGTGTCTCAAAGAAAAAGCAAGTTGAACCAACCAATACATCATTTTCTAACTCAGATTGAAATTGGATGTTGAAATTAGAGAAATGAAATTACAACCTGATGTTCATTAGATTTTGGTGTTTCTTATCTTAACATACAAAGCTATTTTGTTTATGCATATGTTTTGGGAATGTCCGGTAGTACAGAACTTTTGGAAAGAAGTACAAGAGGACACTAATAGGATGTTAAACATACGATGGACAATTACAAAGGAAGTGGCGGTACTAGTCAAAAGGAACGAGACGGGATAATTTAGAGAAATAAAAGAAACAGTGATAGAAAGCACTCAGGTGGTAATAGTCCTAGGCTGGAAGGATGCAACAAAATGGACAATACAAAATTGGTATCTGAACATGGTGGATCATATTCAGTTTGAGATTATGGATAAGTGGATGAATTTGGCCAATGAAACTAATCTGCAGGAACTGATGGGACGATGGGACAAGGTAAGAGGATATGTGATCAGTAGAATTCGAGACCAAGGTATAAAGAATAAATTAGAATTACTTTATAATATGTAAATAGATATATTGCTCTTGAGTTAAAGTGGTATATAGAAAATATGCCCCCATTTTGGTGAAGAGGTATGAATGTTGTTGGGTGGTGGGCACTTTGAACACTGAGCACATTGTTATATGTTGTGTGCATGTTTCATTGATATATTGGTATTATAAAAATCAATAAAAAATTAAATTAAAAAACATACAAAGGTATTTTCATCTCGGTGACCTTTCAATAGATACTATCTCTGATTTTAAGCGATAATATACTTTCTTTCAGATGTATTTTTAATTGCTTTTAACTGTCTGCTAAATTCTATTATATATATTTGAGGGGCCGCCACAGAGAGGAGGGGAGTCAAGTTATTTTCCAAAACACCCGAAGGCCAGACAATGAATAATGGATGAAAACTGAATAAGGAGAGTTTCAATCTGAAAAGAAGAAGAAATTTTCTGACAGTGAGAGCAATCCACTAATGGAAAAAGATTGTCTTCAGAAGCTGTGGCAGCTACATCATTTGAAGCTTTCAAGAAGAGATTAGACTGCCATGTGTCAGAAATTGTGTAGGATCCCCTTGGGTGGGAGGCTGTAAAATGGGATAAAATTCGCTTAAGAACTGTCTCGCTTAGCAACATAAATTTTGGGCTCGATTCTGGTCATACATCATCCAAAACTACCTGTGTGCTATGTGATCTTTCCTGAGCCAGTAAAACATCTCAAAAGTGGAAGATGCTGTTAAGTCAGCTATTATTAAGTCAGCTATTATTCCAGTCACATTCTTGAATAGGGAAGGGATGTCACATAGACATTTGATTCGGGCACAAAAATATCACGAACTGGACCTGGACAATAGAATCATTCCTGTCTTGCCATCTCCTTTTTTCAAATAAACCCCCCAAAACCAGATAATCAGAAGTAGCTGAAAGCAAATGCTGGCCTCCATCAATTTCTAATACTTATTTTGTGTGCACTACAGGTAGTTCTCGACTTACAAACAGTTCCTTTAGTGACTGTTCAAAACTACAACGGCATTGAAAAAGGGCTGTTTTTTTCACACTTAGGACTGTTGCAGCATCCCTGAGGTCATGTGTTCCAAATCTGGACACTTGGCAACTGGTTCATATTTATGACCCTTTCAATGTTCCAGAGTCACTTTTTGAGACTTTCTGACCAGCAAAGTCGATGGGGAAGTCAGATTCACTTAACAACCATGTCAGCAGCTTAACAACTGCAGTGATTCACTTAACAACTGGGGCAAGTTGTCGCAAAAGGGGACAAAACTCATTTAAGAACTGTCTCACTTACCACTAAGCACATTCTGGGTTCCATTATGGCTGCAAGTAGAGGACTGCCTGTATTTAGGTTCCCTACAGACAGGTCAGGGGGGAAATAGCCGGGACGCCCTGAGTTATCGCAACTCTTTTAAGTGTCAGCAAACCAACTTACTGTAAATGAGAGGAAAGAAGAAAACAAGGTTCCTTCATCATATCTTGATAGCTTGGCCAGTACACCTTCCAGGATGGTGACAAACTGGGGGGAAAAAGAGAGACATTTCAGCAGAAAGAAAAGAAATAAATCCCAAATTAGAGCTATTCTGTCTCATGTTGCGCGTGCGTGCGCACACACACACACACACGACAAAAAGCTCTTCTTCATCAAATCATGACAGCTGAGGAAGCTGGCAGACTATTGGTGTAAATGAGATTTTATGACTCTATCCCCAGTCTTCTAAATAGGACAATTGCTCAAATGGATATTAACTGGTACACTTAGATTTTAAAAAATACCCTGATTCTCTAATTAATAGAGTAATCAATTTCAATAAATTCCTTATTAAACATTATTATTAAAGGAACTTATTCTGGTATTCTAGCATTTATTGCTGTTATTACTCAATACTGTTTAATTGGCCTTCAATAATAGTTACATATAATGGAATGACTTCATAAAACGAACAAAGGACAGTCAACCCCAATTTTTTTTGGCATCAGTTCAAGTGCACATAAATTACCTATTACTACAAATGGACTTAGTAGCAGACAATATGAGGCATTTATATATTTATGAGATTTAAATAAAGTAAATAACATTTTTAATTTTTTTTAAAGCAAAACATTAATGTAAACAAATAGGCTTGTCATGACTGAATATTATACCTGTGAGTAAAAGAATTTTGCATGCAATGGTTTTTCTCAGTAACAATTCCTGATTGGAATTAGAATTAGTATATGAGGGGTCCTTGGTGCTGTCTAAGCTTGATTGTTTCCTTGTAGACATTTCATTATCCAAATTAGTGCTAGTCTTGTTTGGGTAATGAAATGACTATAAGAAAAGAACCAAACTCAGAGAATATCAAGAACCCCGCAGTTCAAACCTGAAATACAAATATTCTTTATTGGTAGAATTAGTATATGTCATTATTGATATAATACCTGCCTTCTGCTCTACAGATAAGTTGTAGTATATATGTTGATTTTCTAGTACCTTTTTACCTTTTTCTTCCCAAGTGATTTCCATTAAGTGCAGCCACATTATTCTGATGTAATGCCAGAATTTATAAACTTGCATTAATATTGGAGAAATGGCAAATGTTTAGTTCTGAATTATGGCAGTGTTCATCAAGCATTTCTTTATTTTCTTTATTTATTTGTCAATCAGGTATAGGATAGTAGTTTATATAAACATAACATATAAAGTAATGATAAAAAAGACAATAGGACAGTAGGACAGGGACGGTAGGCACAATGGTGGGCTTATGCACGCCCCTAACAGACCTCTTAGAAAAGGGGAGAGGTCAACTGTAGACAATCTTAGGTTGAAGATTTTGGGGTTAGGAGAAGAAACAACAGAGTCAGGTAATGAATTCTAGGCATTGATCATTCTATTGCTGAAGTTGTATTTGTTTGAATCTATTACGTGCTCATGTATTACTGCAGTTAAAGCATTCCTCCTTGATGGCTTTAATAAATGTATTAAAGATTTACAAGGAGTACTGTATAAAGAATGCTTTGTTTTAGAATATTTTAGTACTTATACAAGGCCTATTTCCTCTTGTGACAGGATGAAATTTCTGATGGACTTACCAAGTACTTGGGGATAAATAAGTAAGAGGAACAAAAATTATACATATATCACAAAATTGTCCAAGCTAATAAAATATACACTAGAATATATATATACTCTAAATCCATTCAATAAAAAGATACACTAAAGCTTAAAAATCATAAATAATATTTTGAAAGCCACTAGTAGCTGATGTTGAGAACATGGATGAGATGCCCAAATTTCCCAAATTTATTTATTTTTTATTTCAATTTATATATCTCCCCATTTCTATTCATTTTTCTGGACTTTTGAACCAATCTAAAATTAACTCTGAGATTAACAAATGTCTTCTTATGGGGAGGATTTTTTCCCTCATCTCACTTAAAGGAAGTACAGTGGAACCCCGACATAAGAGCTGCTCGACTTAAGAGCTACTCGAGATAAGAGCTGGGAGAGGAGAGACATTTTTTTATTTTATTTTATTTATTACTTGGATTTGTATGCCGCCCCTCTCCGCGATACGAGCTGAGAAGAGCCGGGCTGGCTTACTTTCCTTCCTTCCCGCGCTGATGCAGAGCCACTCGAACAAAGCGTCGCGCCCCTCTGATGCTTTCGGCGGCTTCCGAAGCGACGCTGGGCTCTTTTGCCGCCAAAAGCGTCAGGGGGGCGTGACGCTTTGTTCGAGTGGCTCTGCATCAGCGCGGGAAGGAAGGAAAGTAAGCCAGCCCAGCTCTTCTCGGCTCGTATCCCGGCACTTGGTGAGTGGAGAGGCGGTCGCCTCCCCTGCCGCCCCACTCTGGGGGTCCTTGGCTTCTGCTGGGGGTGGGGGGATCCGAACGCTGTTTTGAATTTCACATTCCGAGTGGCCCAAACGCCAAAGGCGAACTTCCGCACCTCAGGAGTTAGCTCGCAAACGGTGCGGCTGTTTTAAAACATCGCTGCCGGCCTGGGGGGGGAGAGGGAAAGGGGGGAGAGGGGGGAGAGAAAGAGAGAGGGAGAGAGAGAAAGAGAGAGGGAAAGGGGGGGAGAGGGGGGAGAGAAAGAGAGAGGGATAGAAAGAGAGAGAGAGTGAGAGATGCTCAGTGAGCCTTTCTTTGAAGTTGCCTTTCTTTCTTTCTTTCTTTCTTTCTCTCTCTCTTTCTTTTTCTCTCTTGCTCTTTTGCTCTTTCATTCTTTTTTCTTTCTCTTTCTTTCTTTCTTTCTCTTTCTTTCTTTCTTTCTCTTGCTTTCTTTCTTTCTCTTGCTTTCTCTCCTTCCTTCCCACCTTCCATTTCTTTCATTCTCCCTCTCTATTTTTATTTCTCTTTCATTTTCTTTCTTTCTCTCTTGCTTGCTTTCTTTCTTGCTCTTTTTCTTTCTCTCTTTTACCTTCCCTTCCTCTATTTCTTGCTTTCCTTTTCCCTCCTCCCTTCTTTCCTCCCTCTACAGAATTGGGTGGCAGTGAAGTTACTCTCCCCTTTCATAAGTTTCCTTGCTTCCTTCCTCTGTTCCTGTCCCTTCACCCTTTCTTTCTTTCTTCCTTTCTTCCTTCCTTCCTTTCTTTCCTTCCTTCCTTTCCTCCCTCCATTTCTTGCTTTCCTTTTCCTTCCTCCCTTCTTTCCTCCCTCTACAGGATTGGGTGGCAGTGAAGTTGAATAAATAACTACAGTTTAATGAATAAAAATAAAAGTTTGCCATGTTGATTGTTTTGGGTAAAAAGAGGAAGGGAAGGAAAGCTCTCAGCTTATCATCTTATTAATAAGTAAAGTTACATTTATTCTTGCAATGTCTTTTTGCATAATTTAGACTAACTTTGTGAGTTTTTTGAGGGCTGGAACCAATTAAAATTATTTACATTAATTCCTATGGGGAAAAGTCGTTCGAGATAAGAGCTGCTCGACTTAAGAGCGCAGGTCCGGAACGAATTAAACTCGTATCTCGAGGTACCACTGTAATAAGGAAAGCAAACTTCCCTAAACAAAAACTAAGCAAATACTTTTGCTAAAGTTTTTTTGAAAACAGACCTCACAACTACAGAATGCAAGTTTAAAAATAATGAAAGTGAATAAAGTCAGCAACACTACCTCAAGAATTATAGCATATGGGGGTGGGGGAAGAATCTCAGATAAAACTTCTTCCAGAATTGTAAAATGTTTATAATCATGAGATGTTCAATCTATCAAGACCAAGTGACATTAGATTTATTTCAAGAAAAACAACAAATCACTTCATTGTGATCATGTGTCACATTTGTATGGCAATGCGCGTATTCCCGTTAAAGGATAATATTAACCATTAATCCCTCCATCTGAGGTTGAACGTTACCAGGGGTGGGCTGCTGCCCAGATGGGAGGGAACGCAGTGGGGTAGCGAAAATGGAGCTCCACCCCAGAGCACCCAATTTACACTGAAAGATGTTGAAAGAAAATGCAGGACATCCTGCATAAGCCACGCCCACAGCGTGGTAGTAAAAATGTTGGTAGCCCTTGACTGAACGTTACCTTTGCTACAAGGAGTGTGATCATTTCTTTGACGGTTTCTTCAATTAGTTCATCTATTTTTGAATGGTACTGGTGCTATGGATGGGAGAAGAATGAAAGTAAAATATTATTAGTATAAATTAATCGCAATACACACAACTATTTACGTTTACTGTAGATATTGACTATGGTACTTGAATGTTGATTAACATATGTTCTAATGTAGTGGCCAGTAATGAATTAACATATACACAATGCCTTTGACTAAGAAGCCTCTGACAGGAATTTGTGAATGTTGGTCAAATGCTAATTTTGACTCCATGCATGCGTCTGAGCCAACATTAAGGAGAATCAAATGCATGCAGGATAAACGTCTAGCATCTCTGCTATACGTAAATCACAAAAATAAGAGAGCGCCAGTGGTAAAAGAGCACATTACATCTGTTGTTTACAGTTTACGGTTAATATGCTTGTTCTTTAAGTCTGAAATAACAACTTGAAATACAGCTCAACACTGGCTAGCACAACGGCAGCTGTTTTGGGGCGCAGAGCAAAGCTGTTGTCAGTCAGAGGAAACCTATAGATGAGTGACATTGAAGCAGAGAAGCTTCAGTATGTGGAGCCATCGAGTATGAACGACCGGAAGCAGAATTTCGGTTTTAGAATCCACCTTAGGAAAAGAAATTAGATAAGTACGGAGCGTTCCAATTCATGTGCTGGTTAAGCACTTGAGCGAATTGGGGCCTTTATGATCAGGTGTAACAATGATTGAAACATGGGTGTTCTGAGTCATGCAAAAGATGGCAAGTGGGACCCCTCCAGTTAGGTCATGCTGGGGCCTTCGGTCAATGCCAACTCATAGAAAAGATTGACACCAACAAAACATCCACATCACTTTCTACACAGAGTTCCTCCACCCACTCAGTTCCTCCACCCAAATACTGACCAGATCAAACTTACTTTATTCTGAGTTGTTTTCAAGGGAGATAAGAATATTTTCAGCTAATTTGTAATAAACACACTTCCTTTTTCTTCCAAAAAAAAAGTATTTGGGTGACTAAACAAACACTATTCTTTTGTTTTGCCAAGAACAGACAAAATATTTAATATACAATGATTTTCTTCCACATCGCCTCTCCCCCACATTAAATAAAACATTGAAAGTGCTGATCTTAGTCACTGTATTTATTGCCACTTGTTTGTGCTAATGTTATTTTAAAATGTTAATATACAAGCAAAAAGAAATCTAAAATACAAAAAAAAATTCAAAGAAACAAAAAAACCAACCAAAAAAAAAAGCATTAGAATAGACAGATCTGAGGTAAATACTGAATTGCGCTTTAGGGAACAAAGGAGTGTGAGGGGCAATTAGACGTGTCAGACCTTGGTCCCTTAGCATTGACTAAAGTTCCTTTGCTAGTTTGAGCTGCTCAGTGTTTGATTTTTTTTCCTTTCTTTCAATGGAACAGTCACATTTTACAACAGGAACTTGGAAGAAAAGAAAACAAAATGTAAGGACACACTTACCCACTCTTTAGCAAACTTTCAGATGATTGGGGACAGAAATAAAGAGGAAGGTGCAGAAGACAGGAAAAAGAACATATGAAGGTAAACAATAAATAAAAACAAAACCTTCAAAAGAATGGGACCGTATAAACAGGGGGCTATGAAAATGCAGCAGCATGCACAGAAACAATAAGCAACAGGAAATGAAATTATGAATAAATTCCCCTTTTTCCCTGGAATACCAGAGGGATTGCTACTGGGGAGTATCGCACAGAAATTTAAAAGGGGTTTTTAGAAAGGGAACAGGGCACATACATAGAACATCCTAGCGAGACAGAGAAATATCACATTGTTACAATTGAAAACAAAACAAAAACAAAGTAAAAACAAGACCATATGAACAGTTCAGTGGCGTGGCAGCTGGTTTTTTGAGTTTCAATGGGCAGACTTATTAAGCTCTCTTGCGTATTGGATTTTTACAATAATGACTCTTTGGAAAGAGAGGTGCTCCCAAAATATAAGGAGCTTTCACTGACGGACTTTGTACTTCGGAATCAAATTGGTTCTTGGCTGTTCTAGTTACCAGCTGTAATTAACATTTGAGTCACCATCATAAGGTCATTCGATTGAGTTCATTCGATCGTTAGATTAATGGTTTAGTTGTTTTTAGGGATTTGGTAGCTTATCTGACGCATAATCTCCAGATCTGAGATACGGCTCAAGGAAAGATATCTTTCTGTTCAAATGGGATGCAGGACACCCAATGCCATCCTTTCACTGATGGCCCCTTCAAGCTTTGTAGAACCACACAATTGGGCTGAAAGAGAGGGCAGATGTGTCAAATGTCCAAGGGTACCTTTTGGGCTGTATCTATAGTGGGCCTTTCCAACCTTGTCAATATTAAGACTTGTGGATGTCAACTCCCAGAATTCTAGGATTTGGCTAGTTGTGGAATTCTGAGAGCTGAGGTCCACAGGCCTTAAATTTGCCAAGGTTGTACATTCTCGTCTACACATTCAATAGAATCAGATGGTAGAGATCCAAAGTAGTAGAGCAGATAACACCTTACTATGTAAGTGTACATGTCTACCTAATGAAATAAAGGAAAAATCTTCAGGTAGAGGATCAATTGAGTTGATCAAGAGCCTTTGCTGAATCACAGAGCAAGCACAGACATTTTATGCAATAGCACCCAGGTTTTATCCTTTGAATTTCCGGTTAAAGGAGCACCAGAAACATTGGGAAGATCCCTTCCAGAAGGAAATGAGCAGAAAGAGATACTCTGTGCCTGAATTCCTATCAGTTGCCATTAAACAAAATGGTAAATGCCATGACAAACAACATGACTGGGATAAGGCACCTCCCTACCTATCTTTTTCTCCCAGTAGGGTAAAGCAAAGACCTCTTTCACTTATAGGTTAAAGCCGTAGAGCTCATTCTACCATTGTAGGACTCTACCACCCCATTCATTTGGCTGCGTACATTTGGACTACATTTGCAGAGTGGGGAGAAGCAATTCAGCATCATCTCAAGTATGCATGGACACGCACGCACCGATAATGGCACAGAAGTGCTGGAGAGGTTAAGAAAAGACACAGCGCTTGCAACTTGCAGCAAGCTTGGGGAGATCAACAAAGGATGCGAGGAAAAGCAGCAGTGTTTTGAAATCCCACCTAGTGCTTGCTTCTGCCTCCCTTCCTCATACCAAGGGCCTAAAGACTTGGGAATTATCCCCATCTATTCTTTGAAGAAAGCTGCTAGGCTGGTCCAAATGAGCTAGGGACCACCGATGGATCTCCTTTGGCATAGGATGGTGAGGACAGTCGGGAAGCAGCCTTTCCAGAAAGGCACTTTCCAAAGGAATAGAAGCCCACATACATCCTCCCTGGACCCCATCTTCTAAACTGGTTATTTCACGTGCAAACTCCGCCCACCCCACTTTCTCCAGAAGCCACAGCCACTTTTTGCAGATATTTCCCCTGGAAGGTGGGATGCAGGCGGTGCTGCTGAGAAATCACATGCCGTATCATGAAGAACGTGCTCAAAGAAACAACTGCTGAGACCCACAAAGCCATCGATGCGGTCTGCTGAACGGGACCCTTTGAGAGACTGAGATGTGTTGCCCACTAAGCACAGAATGAAGCTTGCAACTGGAGACCATGCACACCAGGGGAGCTAAGTTGATCAGAGCGCAATTTAGAAAGCACACAAAAGCAAAAGTATCCTTTTTTTGGGGGGGGGGGGGGAGGTACAATATTGTATGGGTCTAAATCTGGCAGGGTCTGCCCCTAATGCATGCATGTTATAATGGGCTCCTTTCACATGCATGGTAAGCTGAGCAGAAAGACATCAAAGAACGTGCACGTTGGACGTTTCCAAAGGTGCACCAATGCTTTTGAAAATGCAGCGTGTGACAAATGGTGGCAAAGCATGGAATTGAAAAGAAAATATTCTCTCAACTGTTTTCCAGCCCCCTCCCCATCGGGCTTTGCATATAAGTCCAAAGACATGCTTAATTTGCCACATTATCATATCGTTTTAATCAAGAACTTTTGTTTGTTGGAAAATGAGGAAGGGTGACAATTCTCGTGCTAGTGTTCATTTTCGTTGGATAAATTATGAGTTTTAACTAAAACGATGGCTAGGTGTGTGCAAAATAATACAGTGTGAAATGTATTGACAAATATAGTTTCAATTAAAACCTGGTTTACAACGCAAATAAGAATGGCAGCAAGCACAGCAGCACTAGAATGGAGCCAGAAAGATTGAAGATTTGATGCTCAAAGTTCCTCTCCATGGCAAGTACTATTGATGCCAACAGAACTTATGCTGGTGGCGCTGATCAGGAAGATTAAATCTTTAGAGAGAGAAGTAGCTCTGACTTTCGGAAAGCAAAGCAAGCACATCTTTCCCCCAAATATTTATTCTGAATTAATTGAGAAGATGGGCCAACCACTTCATGTTCACTGAACTTAAAATCTTACTCCAGGGTGCAACCTTTAGGCCAGTCAGATTCTATTGTGTTATAGTTAGGATTATTATCTTCCATATGTTTCTTTACACTCACTCACTTCTAAATCAACATTTAAATCAGTACTGTACCCTTTTGGTTCATTGTTGTATAAAGATATTGGATTTGGGCTAATCTTACAGCACAAGTTATCTTAAAGAACTTTGACGTCTTATTCCCTCTCTAGTTTCATCACAGTTCAATGTGGATGATAGGGATTGATGTATGGTGTGAATGTGGATTAATAAACGGAAGATTTTGCTGTTGGCAGACATTGAAATGGTGAATGCCTGATGATTGCTTTTCAGGTTCCTATTGCACAGATGTTCTATGGCTGCTCCAACTTTTGCCTCAACTGTCCCTGCAACTAAGCATTAGTAGATGCTACCATTATAGTGAGCCCATAACAACCAGCTTCTTAACATGGGTTCGAAGGGTGGCCTGCAAAACTGTCATTCCTATATATTCTGCCTGGGCTTTGATAGGAACTGGGAAATGTCACAAGAAAAGGAGACAGTTGTGGCAAGGCATATGGACTCTAACTTGTATATACTAAGCTAACTTGGTTATCAGCAAATACATAGATGGGGTTGGAATTCAGCCTGGGGAATTCAGATACGTTAAGAACATGACTGGTTCTAGGGCACCTTTTTTTTGGTTTGTTGAAAACAGCAAAGGAAGAAATAAGGAAACCATCCCATTTGATTGAAGACAAAGAGTTAAATCTGGATTCCTTCTTGTCTTAATCTGAAAGAATGCTATTTTAGAAGACTCTGCCATGAAAAGGACAATCATCTAAAGCCATATCTATTTTGACTCTTAGATGATTTGTCCAGTTCCATGTGGTCTATCTGTCACTCCCAACTTGGCATCCTGCAGATGTATTGTGACAACTTCCAAACTGTGCAAGTCCCAACACATCTAGGAACGGGGGATTTAGGAAAGGTTACTCTGGCCTTAAAATATCTCCTTCAGAATCTTTCCATCATATGTTATCTGATCTCTGTCTCTAGATGGAACAAGGGATTGAATTTTGGATCTCTGAATGGCTAGCATCTGCTCCACCCTTAAGCTATAGATAAGCTCTAAGCTTCCTAAGTCTGGATGACAGTATTTTAATTAGAGTAAGAACATCCTTTTCCATGAGTGATTTTCAAAGATATACTAATGGCAACCCTGCAGCAGAGAGTTATATAATGTGCTTTTCTCTGTGGAATCAAAGTCTCCAGTAAAAATATGGAACAAGTAGTTCAGGATGGGTGGGGAGCCTAGGATTTGTGCAGAGAATTGGTAAAAGCTAATGCTGTGGTCAGCCTAAGAGCACCCACAAAAGCAGCATAAGATGGGAGAAAGTCAACAAGCACAGCCATAGGTAGTCCATTACCCTGCCATTCCTTTATAGTGGTACCTCTACCTACGAGTCTACGGAGAGGAGTGGCATACAAATCTAATAAATAAATAAATAAAATAAATAAACCCCTCTACTTACAAACTTTTCTAGATAAGAACTGGGTGTTCAAGATTTTTTTGCCTCTTCTCATGAACCATTTTCCACTTACAAACCCGAGCCTCTGAAACTGTAATCAGAAAAGGCAGGGAGAAGCCTCCTTGGGGTCCCTCTAGGAATCTCCAGTGAGAAAACAGGGCCAGAAAAGGCAGGGAGAAGCTTCCATGGGGCCTCTCTAGGAATCTCCTGGGAGGAAGCAGGGCCGGAAAAGGCAGGGAGAAGCCTCGGTCGAGCCTATCTAGGAATCTCCTGGGAGGAAGCAGGGCCGGAAAAGCTAGGGAGAAGCCTCCGTGGGGCCTCTCTAGGAATCTCCTGGGAGGAAACAGGGCCTCCACTCTCGCTGTGGTTTCCCCAATTGCATGCATTATTTGCTTTTACATTGATTCCTATTGGAAAAATTGCTTCTTCTTATAAACTTTTCTACTTAAGAACCTGGTCACGGAATGAATTAAGTTCCTAAGTAGAGGTACCACTGTATTGCTATTCTACTCCAGAGATATGGAAGTGAATTATTGAGCTTGCTCTGAATTGTGTTTACAATAGTTGCATCTTGCATTTGACATTTGTGGGGGCCTTTGGTGCTCCCTGAACCTGGTTGTTCTGTGGCAGATGTTTCATTACGCCAAGTAGATGCATCATCAGTGCTGACTAGTATTGATTGGCACTGATGATGTTACCTAGTTTGGGTAATCAAAGGTCTGCAAGGAAACAACCAAAGCTCAGAGAGTGCCAAGGACCCTTCATTTCAATCCTGAGCTACAAGTAGTCTCCTTTATTGATGCTGCTGTCTGCTTCAGAATTAGCAACCTCATATGCTGATGCTTCTTTTCACTTTCCCATTGTCCAGGCTATCTCAAAGTATTAACCATACTGAGCCATCAATACTATTAATTTCTTAGAATACTTTATCTTTCTGGCATTCAAAAGATTCCTTCCACTATAATGCCCTACTGTACCTCCCACTATAATGCACTACCTTGCACCATAATACATAACCTGACTCTGTTGTTATAGCCTCAAACCCCCAAACTTTAACCTTAAACTGTCTGCCGTGGGCCCCACCCCAGACCTAAGAGGTTTGTAAGGGGTGGGCATATGCGCACCAGCGTGCCTACCATGTCTATCCTACTGTCCCTATGTCCATATTTATACTTATATCTGTTTTCTCATACATGTTTGACAAACTAAATAAAAATAAATAAATTTAACCTTTATAGATTTGTTCCTTTGTTCATCCGCATTTCTCGCTGTAAATTCTATTTCCCCTCTGCTTCTATGCTAACTCCTTCTAATGTTTTTGCAATCTTGTTTTCATCTTGGCATTTTCTTTACTTTAGGGTAAAAACCAACCAACCAACACATATGGATAATTGGACTCAGAAGTTACACTGTACCATGATAGGCACTTGCATTAGCTAAAGCTAAAATGCTTTGCAGGAGTGGCTTGCTATTTCAAATTATCCCAAACTATTGGAAACTTTAGCCTTATTTCTTGATAGACGAAGTTTCCTAAACAGATTCCATCTGATTTGAGTAACTGTATGTGAGAGGCACTATAGAATGTTAACAGATTGTGTATATGCTGCATTTTCATCGGTGACCAAAGCTGACCTTGGAAATGAAACAAAATATACCAGATCAAACTCAACATGTTTTATACATACATTTCTGCCTGTCCATACATTAAAAATTCAGAGGAAAAATATTTAAGGGGTAAATTATGTCTGCCAAATGTCTGAACAGCTGCCTTTAAATATAAGGACACAGGAGAATATGGGCATATGTGTTCAGCATAATATTTTCCCTAAAATGTATTTAATTATTCTATTTCTGATCATACAAAAAAATTCTGCAACAAACTTTGTAGGATTATTATGGTGGGAAAGCCCTACAGTGTAGTATTTGTATTTTTCTCAATTCAAAGAAACTAAATATTTCAGAAACAAAGCCACTACATAAAATGAACTCTTTCTGCCCTGAAATTGTTCTGGATTGGTGTGAAAGTAGGGAAATTTTGTTTAAGCTCATTAATCACATTTCTTTGTTTGACCAGCCAATTCCATCACCTGCTGAGAAGAGAAACTATTCCAAATTGATTGTTGCCATGTAGGGTAAAAATTTGGATCAGCTCTATGATGAGTAAAGAGGGGAGATATTTATTAAAAAGCAGAAATGAAAAAAAAGTGAGAACCACTGAAGATTCCCACTGAAAAGAGGCTGGGGAGTGATAGCATCAATCCTTAGATTGGGAACTAACACAACACCTTCACTGCACCCAAAATGGACGGCAGGAGGTTAAAATACAGTAAAAATGAGCATATTTCTTTCTTTTGAATTAAAGACATACATGGACCTTGTATGATAGCTAAAATCTAGTATTGCCCTTCTTATTTTTTTTGAGGAAGGAAACAGGAGGAAAATCTAGTATAATTGTCAGGAGTTACACACAACCATTCATTTAAGTATGAATTTTTCATCTTTAAGAGGAACAAGGGGAAAAATCAAAGAGAAAGGGGGCATGAGTAACTGAAATGAATAAAAGAGCAAACAAAAGAGAGAGTAAAAAACAGAAACATATATGAGACAGTAACATATGCACTGATAATTCACATCTGATCCATGGCTCTATTAGATTTTGCTATTTGTTTAAAATATTTCACTACAGAAAATGCTTCTGTATACAACCACTGTGGGATCTCTGCATATGTTCTCTAAGAAGCAGACATGGATGTACTAAAGTGTACAAAGGCTGATTCTTTGCACAACTCAATTGATTGTTATCAATTTATTGCCATGATGGTTATAGCTCTGCAAATCATATTGGATATTTGGATAGGACAAAGTAAGCTGATGTGGCTTTTGCCTATGTTGTACCTAGTGAGAAATAAATCTGACAGTGGTTAAAATTAAATGCTACGGTGTAAATTTCGTCAAGGAGTCAAGTCTAGTTTTAGTTTTGGTATAGTACTAAGCATTGGTTAATCGGGTTTTTTTTACTGATGGGATTTATGAGATACAGACCAGGAGTACTGAAAAACAGGTACCGAATGTAGAGAAAACATTTTAAAATTAAACTTTGCTAACAGAAAATCAAATGGTTATGGACAGCCGAAACTCTTCTTTTTTTTCCTGGGGGATCATATTCTTCAAAAGCTTGTTTTGTAGTTTTTCACATCTGTGTACCCTTTTTTGCTAAGTCAAAAGTGCTTTTTCAAAAGGCAACTAGACTTTGTTTTTTCTTGAAGATTTGTTCTGCTTCCAATCCAAGCTGAGGAAGCTTCTTGAATGAGGACCAAAATGTCTTCAAGAAAAACAAAGTCCAGTTGCCTTTTGAAAAAGCACTTTTGGTACAATCATGACCTGGATGACTGAGAATCTCCATAGAGAGTTGGGGGACTGGCTAACCTTTTAAAACCTGCTTTAGTACTTTCTGAAGCTGTAGTTTAACTACTGCAGTAATAATAACAGATATTGGATGATGAGACGTAACATTGAGAGGGAGATGGAAGGAAAGTAGCTGTTCTTTATGGCTCTAAATATCAAGGAAACAATTGTCACTGAAGCATTTTTCATGTTCCACCCAACTTAAAGGGAATGGAGTGAAAATGGCACGTGCATGTTGGATAAGAGTTTGTGATAGTGGTTTGTAGCATGAGGGGTTGGTGTGAGTTGTGCGGATGGTGTATATGAACAACTATGAGAATGTGGTCCATGTGTGATGTGAATGGTGCATTTATTTATTTGTTACCTGCCATAATAGAATAGTCCCCGGGAACTATCAACATAATTGTGTTTGTGTGTAAAATGTGTTCCTGTTCTCTGAGCTTTTCAGCTCAGAATATTCTCTGGGTCATCCACTTTCCTCATTATTTTGCAGTAAATTATACAAAAGTCTAGCACAGTGATGGCGAACCTATGGCACAGGTGCCACAGATGGCACGCGGAGCCATATCTGCTGGCACCTGAGCCATTAGCCTAGCTCAGTTCCATTGTGCATGTGCATGCCGGCCAGCTGATTTTCAGCTTGCCTGGAGCTCTGGGATGTAATTTGCTGCTTCTGGAGAGTCTCCAGGGAGGACAGGGAGGGCATTTTTGGCTCTGGAGCCTGGGAAGGGCAAAAAACGGGCCCACCAGAGGTTGGGAAATGAGCTGTTTTAGGCCTCCAGAGGGCCTGAAGGAGGGGGCATGGGAGGCCATTTTTGCTGTCCCCAGGCATTGAATTATGTGTGTGGCACCTTGTGCACACAAATACATGCTTTCAGCACCTGAGGAGAAATCATTGGTGTAACATCTGCTTGGCGAAAGATTTCACACACAAAAAAGGTTTTTTTAAAGTATAGTGATTGGAATCTTATCATGCCAAATCTTTAAAAGACTTTCTGTAGGGCTCACATCTTTTCCTCTGCCCTCTTCTCAGATTAAGGAACATCACTAAAAGTTTGTTATTAGTTCTTATCTTTCTCTTTTCCTTTCATAGATATGGATATACTGTACAGGCCGAGCTGCAATGGATCTTGGAATGGAAGGATATTTTTTTTCATGGGGTATTATCTGCCAAAGCAGAATGAAAAGCTGCAGAAATTGAGATGGTATAAGAGAAAGGTTGAAATTCTCGGTATTGAAGCTATGTATGGATCAAAAAGCATACGGGGTTGGTTACAAATTAAAATTGGATTTTGGTGACGGAAATATTTTAGCACCCATGACGGTAAATTTGCATCTTGGAATAAATCACAAAAGTTAGCTAAAACAAAGCAAACATAAGGAAATGATAGATTAAAGCAAGAAAAAAAAGTGAACCAAAGGAACTGACCGATTATATGGTGAGCCCAATATCATACTGAATCCAGTCCCTCTTTAAATCTGGATCTTTAAAGTATCCAGATTAGGTATACATCCAACAAAACAAAAAAATTGAATTGGAACACATAGGAAATAGATTCTGCACATGAAACATTGAATAGCTTGCATTACTGAAAATGTGATAGAAAAATCCAAGCCCTGGATTGGTTTTAAATGGAGATGAAAAATGTTGACGTCTTCTGAGCAAAACTGATTTGGGTGAAACATTTCATCAAGCTCAATTCAGCATGTCTTTCTACTTCATCATATTAGAGAGAGAAAACCTCCGGTTGTAATGGTTATAATCATTAGTTTATAATCTTGAAAAGGAAAACAAATTAAGCTACCAGATGATAAAACTGGACCAGTTTGTAGCAGCTGAATCATTAAGGACCTTGAAGTATGTTAAAATATAACATCAAGAGACGGCCTTTTTAAAAGCAACAGATTAGTTGAACAATTTATTTCCCTATAAAGACATTAGTTTAAATATTTATGTTTTTATGGTAGTCAAAATAATGTCTTCTTTTCAACTTGATCAAATCAACATTTTGAGGGGAAAAGATTCCAAGGTTGAGTTAATGACTCAATATTGCATAATGTCGAACATAAATAGGCTATGATGTGGGTATGTTGTACACACCAATCTTTGCCAAAGGTCATCTTTAGATGACCAGGTATCTGATGTAGACTGATTTGATGGAGTGATCCAGGATTTTCATCTGCATAGTCTCTATAACACTAAATCCACAACTGTTAAGAAAATTTCTGAATATAGCAAACTTTGCAGACTTTTTCTCTCAAAAATTACATTTTTTTTCATAATGCATTTTACCTCTTGGCCCATTTCCATACTGCAAAGTTTTGTTGATTGAGCTTTGGCATCAACCATAACATTAAACATGGTGCATATTGATTGAGGGACTCGGAAATCTGTTGATCGGCTTGTTTTCTGTAGCTTTACTTCAAAAGCAATCCGGGTTCTATGAAGCATGAATATAAAAAAAAGGAAGATATTTGGCTGAGGTATAAATATATTGCATTAAATAATCCTTGTGATCAATGCAACACAATCTGAAAGCTTCAGAGCAAAGGACACTGCTGGCTGATGTGAAGTTCAGAAGAAAAAAAGAGACCATGCCAGCTATGTTAGTAAAACCAGAGCTGTCCTTAGGGTATGATTTTAAAAAGTTAAGATGGCCGCCATGGTGCTGTAATCAAACCTTCACCTGTTTCCACAGATAAAAAGATGAAGCTTCAATTAAATCTGCTATTTTGACTTTTTGGGCCACAATTTGAGGGTATGAGTATGGTGGAATTACAAGTGTCCTGAGTGTCCTTCACAATATTTCTTAAATAGAAGTTTATTGATTGATTGATTGATTAAACTTATATGTCACCAATTCACTGTGACTCTGGGCAGCTTGCAAAAAAGATAAATATAAAACCAGTTAACGTTAATAAGATTTAAATAAGAACTAAAAACAAGGAGATGGACAGAGCGGGGGTGAAGTCTTTTCTCCTATCCTGTGAACCACTCAAAGCAAAGAGTTTTCCATGATAGCCAGCAAAACCAGATTTTTAGTGCCTTTCTGGAGAACCAGAAGAGTGGAGGCAGATCTCACCTCCTGTAGAAGGATGTTCTAAAGGATGGGGGCCACCATGAAAAAGGCTCTTCTCCCTGACTCCATCAGCCAACATTTATAAACAGATGGAGTCTTTAGCAAGTCCCTTTCACTGAAGCGATTGAGGCAGGCCAATCCCACTGGGGCAAGATGGCTCCTCAGATAATAGCCCACAACTTGTGTTTGATGGTATGAAGGAAATTGGTAAGAGGGACGTTTTACTTGGCTTCTATCTCTTTTGAAATCAATTTGGCAAATAATTTTTGCCACATATTTAGTCATGCTCTTCAGACTGCTTCTATTTCTATATCGAGAGACAAGAAAATTAGTAAGTACCTTCTCATATTAATTAAACAGTGTGATGATGTTATCACGCCAAGCGATAAAAATGCATTCCTATAATATGGCTGGTATTACCTAATTTGTAGCTGAAGTATAACAGGGACCAAAAAAGAAGACTCACAGAATGAAAGGAAGCTGAGGAATGCTCTGTTTTAAGCACAACCTAAACAAACCTGTTAATTGGTGACTTTATATTTAATATTTTTTCACAATGTTTCCTGTTTGCATGTTCTCTTCATAACTGCCACATAAGCAAGTATTAATTAGATTTTTGCACACACCAGCTCCATGGCAAAACATATAAAAATGATACAGAGCTCCAGCAACCCTAAAAAAGTTGCTCATTTTAAATTTCATTTTCAGACATGACAAAATCATAATGGGGAAGACAGAGCTTGTATAATTAGGAGCTCCCTGTTTATACTTCAGCTCTACCTTGTATTCCCATCTTCTCTAGCAAGCAACCCAAGAGACATAGCAAAGTAAGGTAAACCCAATGTCTTGCAAGTTGATTAAGTGGATTCTAACTTACCTCGCTTCTTCCTGTGGGGCATGGCTGCATATGTGCATGAAACACGTGGAAGCATGGGCAGTGGCAAAACAAACAAACAAGCCCCCAAAGCCAAAAACAAGATGGCGACAGTATGCACAGTGTCAGAAGCCCGGCTTCTGAGCACGTGCAGAAGAAAAAAAAATTGGGGGGAACAATCCCAAAAATACAAAAGCGAAAAAAAATCCCAAAACAAGATGGCGACCACATGCACAGTGCCAGAAACTCATGTGCAGAAGAAAAAAAACTGGAATTAAAAAAAAATTCAGAAAAAAAAATCCTCCAAAAAGATGGCAGTGCCGAACCAGTACCATGATGTCATCATGATGTCACCAGCGGGTTGCTATCAGTTCGGAAGAACTGGTCCGAACCGGGAGGAACCCATCTCTAAGTCCATCAGATAACATGTGACAAATGGTGAAAATGAGTAAGAGCGCTTATTTGGGCATATTATGCATTTCATATAGTTCATTTCAAATACATATATTTTCCATTTCATATAGTTCTGTTTGGAAGTACATTTATGATTTGGAAAAGACAATTTGATAGAGAAGGTAGCCATCGTTACTGATTTTTTCCGCAATAAAAGTTTTTTTAAAAAAAACATCCCACCTTTATTATATTTATAAATAATTCCAGAAGAGTTATTTACTCCTTTCTCCTCTTATTTTTCCACCACAACAAAGGAATTAGGATAAGAGAGATTGACTGGCACAAAGTCACCCAACCAACTTTCATGCCTAAAGTGAAATTGGAACTTACAGCTTCCTGGTTTCTAAAAGCCTAGTGACTTAACCATTAGTGCAAACTAATTCCCCAAAATTGTGTGTTCCCCTCATCCAAAATGTAGTAAGGACTGGTAATGAATTCAGAATCAAGCTTGTTCAAGCCTTAAAAAGGTGGCCAAAGAACAATGTGTAAGTTCCAGCAACTAGAATCAATTCTAGTTCACAATTTACATTTTTCAACCCACCTCTTTACACAGGATTCGATCATATCACTAGCCATAAGTTTTAGTCGTTGTTCTAAGTGTTTCCCGAATTCTTCCTCAGGCCAGTGTAGATCCCTGATGAAGGTCTGTAAGGCATCTAGTTTCCAAAACAGATCTTCTGATGTTCCTGATCCATTGCTGCCAGGATAAAATGAAAAATAAGAAACAACCAGGTTACAGCTGGCTCACTGATTTTAGAATCCTGATGTGGAGATCATTCTTACACACGGAATGGGGTGTAACAGTGACCGAAGACACAGAACAACGCCATGGGGAAATCTCCATCATCAGGCTTGTCAGGTTTTCTAGTCTACCTATCTCTTACAAGTCTTTCCAGATCAGACGGAGAAGACAAGTCATGTAAGAAAAGCACATTCACCTGGAAACATCGCGGACGGGAAAAAGAACTCAGCCCTTTTCAATAACCACATTTTCTTCTGTAGTTGTTGAATTGAAGGCTCTACAAAAGTAAAGGGACGTCTCTACTTGATAATAACCGCACTGCACAATCGCATGTGGTTATTTTTAGGTTTCATGCATTTTATTTTCACAGATTACCGGATTTGTTCTCTTTCCGTTTCTCCCCCACTTCCTTTATCGCAAGGGTTTCGAAGGGGGGAAAAACAGTGCTAACAAGTGGTGAGCGAGGACCTGATTTTTTTTTTGAACAGCTGGAAATAAATCAGGGTAAGGCAATTAAATTATTCACAACGAGACATTTTTAAAAAAAACGTTGCTCAGAAAAGGTTGAGGTCACTAGCGATTTGACCAATTTTTGTTTTTGAAGCAAAATTATTCTGGAAAAAGAGGGATCGATATCCTTAAGCAGGTCTCTGTAAGGTTTTTGTTTTGCTCTGTTTTGTTTTGTTTTCTTGTTCAGATTTTTCTTATATATTTGGAGGTATCCTGTCTCGCTGCCGATTAGACTTCTGTTCAGCTAAAATTATGCCTAATGCTTCCACTCACAAGGTAAATTTTACATTATGTTTTATGTGGATAAATTTATCTATTTACTACCCTTCTTCTTTCCTTTTCTTATTCCCCCCCTACACCCATAATCATTATGACCAAGGAATCTTCAAGATATTATTCCCACTCCTCGCATACCACTAATGCTAACACAGTGATTGATATTTGACACACCATGCATTGTCATGTCACGCTGATATCGTCTATAGAAACAAATGAGGAAGACTGTTTCTATTGTAACCGATGCCAGCTGCATTGAATTAATGCTACAGTAAGGATAAAGCTAAATGCACACGTGGAAACCATATTCCCAACATGCCAAGGGGCTCTTGGAATCCTAGGCCAACAAAGATAATTATTCAAACAATGCACGGACTTGTTTGTAGAAAACAGACATCTTCAGATAAGGGGGTGAAAACACTGAAGCATGTTCCTAAACAGGTAGAAGGGAACTTTAATCAATGAAAAGATAGAGAATCAGGCATTTTCTTGAAGAACAGACCATCAAAAAATACTATAGTATATACAGGTAGCCCTTGACTTATGACCACAAGTGAGCCCAAATTTTACGTTGCTAGGTGAGAAATTTCTCAAGTGGATTTTGCACGATTTGATGATTTTTCTCGCCAGGTTTGTTAAGGGAATCAAAGCAGTTTTTAAATTAGCAACACGGCGGTTAAGTGAATCTTGTTTCCCCATGGACTTTGCATGTCAGAAGGTGGCAAAGGGGGAATCACATGACCCCAGGACCTTGCAACTCTCATAAATGTGCATTGGTGGTCACGCATCCAAATGTAAATCACGTTACCATGGGGATATTGCAACCATCATGCGTGTGGAAAATGGTCCTGTCACTTTTCCAATGCCGTTGTCACTTTGAATGGTCACTAAACAAGCTCTTGTAAATCGTGGACTACCTGTACATGGATTCAGAAACTTGATTGGTTCAGCCTAGTTCCAGTTTCTTCCAGTTCAGAGATACATTTGAAAATGTTTACCCAATCCAGTCCAGCTTTTTTTTGGGGGGGGGGAAATGGCGTTTTGGAACAGCGTGATTTTGTTTTAAGCAATTAGGTAGCCAGGAATGCAATAACTGTTACTTATTATTACAACGCGATGACACCCATCTGCTTCTAGAAATTTCAAATTTAAAAAAAAGAGAGGGAAGAAGGCTGTTTTTGGCTTTTCCTTTTCGAGGGCTCCTTGGGATTTTTAAAGATTTTAAACTGGGAAGTTTAGTGGCATATTCAGCTTCACGCGACTGCTCCATTGCAATGGCTGTGGGCTCTGATTTTAGGTATCTGCAACTCATGAGTATGTGTCATTTTCAACGAGACTTACTCTGAGGAACCACGTGTAAGATTAAGGCCTTGATTCTTATCTTTTCAAAAATAAACTAAAATGGAACATTATCACGCAGCATGCACAGAACAAAGTAGGGTTTTTCTCCCCCCAGCTTACATAGACTGCCTAATCTAACCTTTTATAAATCAGCTTAGCATGAATATGAATTGCAAACATTTTTTTTTTGAACAGCTATTCATTTCATTTGCAATTTAAAATTGTCGTGGTTTGGGGGGGAAAAAACCCACACCAACCCTCAACTTGGAAATTTGAAAATGGATTCCTGTTCCTGAATGATTGCTCAAAAAAAAAGGAATAACTTGTTCAAACTAATGTTCTTATTATAATTTGACTTTATTATCATTTGTTGCCACATGGGAAAATTTGATTATGATCAGAACATGTTGTACTTTTAGAAAGATAGAGATAGGGATGGTGATTGACTAGACTGAGTCTGTATAATGTCAGTTGAAAAGATACATTTCCTCTGAGAAATACGCGATGTCCCAGTTGGGACATCACAAACACATTGTGACTGTTTGAACCATAGCTTGGCGTTGTTGTACAAAATATAAAGACATAAGCATGGTTTTGAAGTCACAAGGATGCACTTCCATGTCATCTTAAATTAAACATCGAATAAACCATGATTTGTTATTCCAGACATCATTTGCCTGCAAGAGAATACATATGCATGATGGGTGCATTATGACTGAAAATAATAAAACAATAATCTACAGCTGTTATTAACTTTGTTTTTGTAGTGGGGGATTCTTATTTCCAGCATTATATTTCTGCTGGTCCTTTACAAATGAACAAATGTACTGACACAAATATGCCACCAAAAGCAACTTTAAAATGTGCCAGATACCTCTGTCATGAAATGGTACATGACAAGAAGAGATTCAGAAAATGACATTTCATTACCATGCATGTAAAAATAAAATAAATTGTTTACAAAATTGTCCTCTCGTGTCCCTATTTCCTGTTGTGTGCATTTGTCTGGAGAGAGAGAGGGAAGGGAGGGAGGAAGAGAGGAGGAGGAAGAGAGAGAGAGATGAAAGAAGGAAGGGAAAGAAAGAAAGAAAGAAGGAAGGAAGGAAGGAAGGAAGGAAGGAAGGAAGGAAGGAAGGAAGGAAGGACAATGCAAAAAATCTTAGCATTTCCTAGAGTTGCAAAGCAGTCAAGCTTTTTCCTACTTGGAAGAACAAAGATTTTCTACGAATGAGGAAATGTATTGTGGCAACATTTACACCCCCTCCCCAAATACAATATTTGTTTAAAAATAATTGGCTCTATTCCTAAACAAAACTGATGTTTGTAATCACAAAAATTCAGAACTCTTTTTAGTCCAGAGTAGATTATGTTATAATCTGCAGGGTCCATGGGCAAGTAAACAGCTGTGACTTTTAATGCACATTTTTTTGGATTCCAAAAAAACCCCACCCTTGCATGGAATAACAGGATTTTAGCAATAACAGAGGCAGCAGGACTGGGGAGGGGTGGTTTTAATATTCTCCAGATTGAGATAATTTAGCCTAGTTAGCTGTATTACTGGAATCATTAGCAACCCCCATGGAAATTTAAAGTAGAGTTTGCTCTCCAATCCAGATATATAGGACTTCAACTTTCACAATACCAAGCCATGGTGAACTTTGGCAGTCAAAGTTCAACACTGGAAAGGCTGTGATCATTTTGTTTCCCATGTAGCTTTAGGTCTGATGTGTCTGATTATTATCCAAGATTACTTGGGAAAATTAACTAAACAAGAATAACTGCAGTAATATATATTTTCTAGATGCCTCTCTTCCAAAATCGAGAGGATTATTTTTATTATTCTGGACAATCATTCAGAAAATTAGGAACAGATTAGATTTTAGATCCGGAAGGTGTTAATGAGAACCATCCCTCGCTTTTTTGGAATGCGTAATTTTGTTTTATTTTTTAAAATCCAGATAGATAAATGTTGGCACATATTTAGAAGTATATACAAACATGGGATCCTGGAAAGACCAATTTTAACCAGAAGACTATTTCCAGTGTGAAACAGAATTTTTTAAAAAAATAATCTTTAATGTGATCAATTTTGTCAAATAATAATAAATAAAATAAAATAAAATAAAATGCCCATCTGCCCAATTTCACTGCCTACTGTCCCCCTTTTTGGTGGTTTGGGGTAGACAGCCCCATTGTTCTTCTGCAATGGTTCTCTTTTCAGATCCGTTGACTCGAAATGAACAATTCATATTCATGCCAAGATGGTTTTATTTTCTTTTTTGCTTGAATTGAGATCTATTGAACTGAATACACACTCAGCATCATAGATAGCAGCCATCCATGACGGTGCAGAAAAGGCAGGCATTTGAGGAATGCCTAGTGGGATGTTAACTGGTAGGTTTGGAACTTTAGGGAGATTCACATTTGGTAGATTCACATTGGGCAGATTACTTGTTAAGCTCCTGTGGAAGAAACAGACAGAAAGAAAAAAAAATACCATCACACTGACAATGCTGATGCAGCAGAAGCACGGTGGCACTCAGAAAGAAATCTGCAAAGTTCACAACAAGACAACAATCAAAAAACCCAAACCAAAAACATTTTAGAGAGAAGCATGAGTTATGGAAAGGCTTAAGTGTGGGATTGAGGACTTTGCGTTATTTCAGCACTCTGCGATCACAAGTTGCTAAAACAAAAACAGAGGGAGGGAGGGAGAGAGAGAGAGAGAGCAAGGACAAAAACAAAAGAAGGAACATTTATAAAAGAGCAACTTAAAACATCAATACAGAAGGACGGAACCTACTACTACCACATGTTAAAAACTGTAGACATTAATTAGGTCTTAGGTAAAAGACAAGAGGCACACTCAAATGATTTTAATGATCGGCATGTAGACTTGAAGGACAAAATGGCACAGCTATCCTTTTTTTTTTTTTAAAGCTAATAGGATTATTTTGTAGATTTGTGTGTCTGTGTTTGTTATAAAAGAGGTTTGGTAATTGGATATGTGGCCAGGATTTTTCTCTACGTAGTCATTTTATTCCCAATATGTGGCATTTCCATAAATTTTATATGGCATCCAAATGGTTCCACTATTTAATAAAGCAAAGAAATAGTATTCCCTTGGAATGGCAACTTATGGGAAAAGGGCCTGCCTATAAAGTATCCCATATTCAAGGGTGGGCGGCAGCTGGTGTGCTCAGATGCTCCCTCCCAGTAGGAAATTCCAGGATGCGCACACAGTTGCACGCCCTGGATGCACCCCTGCATGAGATTTGATTTCTGTGCATGCGCAGCAAGTGAAATTTTATGTGAAGATGCTCATGCGAGTGATATTTTCGTGATTTTTGCCAAATTTTTTACTTCTGCGCATGCGCGGAAGCAAAAATATCAGTGAAAATCGCCAAAATCTCACTCTCGTGCACATCCTCCCACAAGATTTCACTTGCTGGGCATGCGCAGAAGCCAAATCTAGCACCAATGGCATGCACGCACCCGAGGGGTGTACCCGCGCCCGCAACAGCCTCGGAGGGCATTCCGGTAGAAGGTAAGATGAGCGTCCCTTCACTGCCCATATTCATGTGGGGAAGGTCTTCCCGGTGAAAAATGGGATTCCCTGTTTCTCAGTCTACGGTTCTCTTTTCCATTCAAACAAACAGAGAATGCGCTCCTGCAGGTGATCTTGGGACCCCCAATGCAACTGCTTTGAACACATTATTATCAATGCTATAGGAATCTGCTGAAGGCAGTGGAAGGGCAAAATTGTTCTTACTGGCATCAGAACTGAGCAACTACGGATCTGGAATCCTCATGACTTGCTGGCACATACACAAATCAATAAATCAAACCTTTCTAGATATTATAGGCCTCATCATGTCGTACTGTACAGAAACGTCCTGACTGGTAAATAGAAATTGGAGAAATTGTACAATTTGAAGACCTAGAAGAGTAGATAACTTTTACAACATAATTGCAGCTTCAAAATCCAAGTTGGATGAAGTCCATGAGGAATTTGATGGGCTTCCATCATTTGCACACGGAAGCATGTAGTCTAATCTTGCACATATTGACTCAGAAGTATTTTGCTTTGGACATTTGTGTCCAAGTAAGTGGAAAGGAGAATATCTGCACAGCGAATATGATATGCATTTATTCAGATTAAAAGAAGGTCTACTATTCATAAAGAAATGTACAAAATAGTTAAACTTATTTTCAAATGTATAGTAAAATAGCATGAAATTGACATTTCCATGAAATCTAGACTGTGCGACAAATCCTGATACCAGGAGAAAATATTTATTTCATTCCTTCTGCTTCCCTCAAAAGCACTATTCTGACCTTCCCCCAAGGCTCTAACTAACTGACTGATGGACTGATTAACAAGAGAAGCAAAGAAGTAACTCTTTGCTTCTCCTGAACATCAAGTCTTCACTTGTAGGTATGTATACTGGCTCACAAGTTGGATGCAACTTGCAAAAAATCTGTCGTTCCTTAGTTTTGCCCAACACAGCAATTAAGCTTAGAAGCTTAAATACAGTTATGTGTATTCATACATATAAATGGGAATTCTCTTTCTCTCTTTTTTCCCATTAGGTTATGCAGTGAGGAGTATGCAGTGAATAAAAATAAATAAAAATAAAAGGTATGCAGTAAAGGAGTGTAATTGGGAAGACTAGAGGAAAAAAAGAAAGAAAGGGGAAATGCAGAAAGAAATAAAGGAAGGAGGGAAGGAAAAGGAAGAGAAGGGAATAAAAACAGAACAAATTGTATGAATGCGAAAGAAAGTGTGAAATTATATGGGATAATTCTTACTATGCTGAGCGATTTTGCTGGGATAATTCTGATTATATTCTCACTTTTCTCTCATACCAGCAAATTTATTAAAGGATTTCCCCCCTTCAAGGAACCTCAGGCAAAAAGGATTGCCTATTCCTATAGAAAATTGCAAATATATGTAAATGCTCATCTTTAGTTTCATCTGACACAGTCCTTATTTTTCTGCAATAAGATTGGATTGATTCTTCCTTTGAACATATTGTGATTTAATTAAGATGAAATTAAATTACAACTAACCTACACATTATAGGTTAGTCTCACTACTTCAAAAGATGCCACAGACATAGCCACAAAACAATAACCCAGGAAAATGAAATTTTCACGTGGTATTGATATCTACAAATACATTCTCTGAGCATTGTTACTATGCTAACAGGAAACAAACATTTGAAGACATAAACAGTGCTCGCTGAGGACAGCTGGTTATAGCAGACATATTCCAGCAAAGACAGTAAAAAAAATATTCACATACCACCCATCTCTTATATGAAACAAAATGATTTAAGTACCATCTGCCCAGTTTAAGAGAAGTGAAACTCCTATCTATCTTGCTATATTTATATATTATCTGTCTTACTACAGCATTAAGAAATTAGCTTCAACTTCATTCTGAAAGCCAGTCTAGACAGAATCATATACCATATCATTAAACTGTGTTTATGCATTTTGTAATTATTCCAGAGTAGTCACCACTTTGCAAGCTTGGTTTCTTTTCTTCTTTAATTGCACCAGTTTTTCTGTCCCTATGTTAAAAAAAAATTAGTAACTGACACTGGAGAGACATTATAAATTCTGCATTTTGCCTGAAATGGCACACAGGAAGGAAGGAGCAACAATAAATGGTGACACAAAGAAACAATTCCCATGGGCAATAAAGAAACAAATTCTACATTGAATTTAAAAACATAACAAAACTGGCTGAACATATCATTCTCCCCACTGGTTTTCGGGGATCCCAACTATTGTATGAAAATAGATATGAATTGGATTGGCACCAGAATTTTCCACAGTGAACCTTTTAAAAAGACTGCCCTAAATCAAGCCTGTCCTAGAAATGTTGTCTTTAATGTTTTTAACTTTTTGTGTTACACAATGTTGAACTGTTTCCCCCCACAGTTATCCTATATGTAATACAAAATAGTCATCATTAAGTGGAAATCTCCTTGTTCAGCTGTATTCAAAGTTAAAGGCCTTAAACCTGAGCCTAATGGCTGATAATAATAGTAAATGAGACAATGCAGGCCATTCTGAATAGTCTGTAGTACCAGCATTTCCAGAAATCTTTTAGCTCATTCTAGTTAGTTCAGCATTTTGTAATCTAAGCAATTTTAAGATATGTGGACTTCAACTCCCAGAATTCCCCAGTCAGCTTGCTGGATAGGGAATTCTAGGAGTTGAAGTCTACCCATCTTAAACCATTACTTTTACTTTTTTACTTCCTACAATTTTGTTAAGCATAATATTTTTAGTCCTTTACCTGCACATCACACATTCCCCAAGTATCTCCTTGCTGATGATCACATCAAAAAACTAATTTTGATTTCAACCATAATTAATTTTATCTTTTTAGAGTCCATGGCACTCTTGATAATTGGCTCCAAAGCTATAAGCTCTATCTTCTTTCTCTTCCTATTTCTCAGAATCCAACTTTCATGACCTACTAGGATCACTAGAAAAAGCTTTTATTTGCTGTCCCTATTTATAGAAACCTAGAAGATTGATGGCAGAAAAAGACCTCATGGTCCATTTATCTTATATTAGCTCCTGTTCTTCTGCCCCTTTGCCTTTTCTAAATATATTGATTTGGCATTTCTTTTTCCATAGATACTTCTGCTCTTCATTGGTAGATATTAAGTAAACTTTGCTTGAATAATGGTAATTAATTTTAACTTCTTTGTTATTGGCCCAGACAATGATATTTCCCAGGCTACAAAAATGTTACACATTGTGTTCCCGTTTTAATTGCCATACTTCGCAATTTTAAGATGTTCCTTTCCTTTTCATAACTTCTCTGTTGCTTCTTGTATTTTCTCAGGAGGTGGTCCCTGAACATATAAAAGTTTTATAATTTTGGCATAATTAACTTAGAACCCCTACCCATACATTTACAATGTTTAAAAGTGATAGCATTCAGGGTGTGGAAAACTTTTGTCAAACAATTATGTAGAATCACTCTTACTCAGATTCACTCGTAAGTAAATCAGGTGATTTATGGGGCTTAATTTTTAGAAACAAAGTTTAAATCCATTTTGGCTTATTAAATGATAATCTATTGATGAAAAATGCTATAATTAGCTTTTAGTCATCACTATAATATATTAATAATGCTAGCATTCGGAAATCCTAAAATGAATATGTCATGCTTGTATATGTGATTTCTATGCCTGCGTTATTGGAAATGGCTGGCGCAATTAGCAGAGATGGCTAAATTGACTACTCTGATTTAAAAAAAGCACACCCAAACACTTTTACTTTGAATTGGAAACCACTTCTGGATTTTGTGCTTGAAGTGGAAAAAGATGAAACTTTGACCTTGGGTTTTACCGATTAGGTAGATTTGTTGTTACATAAATTTCTAGTTTCTATTATTATGAAAATGTATTTGAGGAGAGATCCTATCCTAATGCCTTATTTTACTGCAACAAATGATTCAGAAGTCAATATAATTTTCCCCCTTACCCCCCCCCACTATTCACTTCCCTTTTCCTTTCCTAATTTCTCTATTATTTGCCTTTGTACTCTCTTTGTATGTTATATTATAAACTGATAAAAACTATATCATAATAAAAAAGAGTTCAATAATACTTAGAAACATAGAAGATTGATGGCAGAAAAAGACCTCATGGTCCATCTAGTGTGCCCTTATACTATTTCCTGTATTTTATCTTAGGATGGATATATGTTTATCCTATTCTTAGCCTCATTTTTTTTGGAGGGTGCCTTCCAGTCACTGTTGAGTCCTGATAAATATGTGGACAAATTCATATAGCCATCGTGGGTTTTTTTAATTGGCATAAATATATAATAATATTATTATTTTTCTTCCATTCCTACAGGGTGTTTTTTGGGAGGGGGGCAAGATTTGAAGTGATTTGGCTCCTTCCTACAACTGAGTCAAAGTGACTGGCCTAAGCTGGGTTGGTGCCTAAGGCAGATCTAGAACTCCCGACTTCCTGGTTTCTAGTCCAATGACCTAACCCCTACATCAAAGTAGCTCTCACAGTATCATGTTCAAACCAGGGGTGAAATCCTCCCAGTTTGTTCATACCTGTCGGTTTCTCCAGTTTTCTTTTGACAAACAGGACCAGAATGGACAGGGTCAATGACAAGGGCTGGATAAAACCCCAGATAGATTTTTGTCCACAAAGTCCCATAATGCAGCCAATTTAAGATCCAACATGGAATACAGACCTTCTGCTGGAACTGGCACATCTGAGACTAAGTCAATGGGGCAACCATACAGCCCGTGTGGGGGCAATTGGTCCATCTGTTTTTTGCTGAATACATCCATGAGGTCTGAGAGGTCAGACGGCAAAGACACTGCAGATGGACCTTGTACCTGACCTGCTTAGACTTGGCGAATATGGTCCACCCATTGCAGGCTTAGGAATGAGGGATCAAAGGATGCATGGATCATGTATCTGGAGATCAAAGGATGCATGGATCATGTATCTGGAGCCAAGCCAGGAAAATGCAGTCTGGAAGTGATGTAGAACTGGATAGCCTCCTCATGCATACCATTGGCCCAGACAGAAACACCCAACAATCAATGGTCTCCACGAGCGTGGGAAGATCCACCGGACACAAAACCCTCTGAAGTAATTTAATAAAGGACGGTTCTACATCAACAAGGGAGCTGCAGAGCTGGAGAGCAGGCTGATCATAAGCCCCACTTTTTCCCGGTCAGTGGGGAAGTCTTCATTTCTCAAGCTGATAATAAGTTGCATTATACGAGAAAACCCAGCAACATTTTCTTGTTTGCCAACAAACTTATCTGGCACAGCTATCTCCCAAGAAAAACAAACTAATTGTAGTTTGAGAGACTATGAGATGTTCTAGAACTGAATGAGAAACCCAGATAGCTTTTTTCAGAATGTATGGTCTGCAAGGAGTGATACAGAATGTCTATTTTCCAAAGAAATTGTTTGGAAGAAATATCTTGATCCTTGAGCAAAATCAGTGCTTCTCTGCCATTAAAGTAATCCAATGTTTTTCCCCTTTTTGGGATTCCACGTGTAACTAAAAAGAAGCACTAAGCCGATTTGTAAAAATGGAGGCATTTTTTAAAAAGTTCACACGGAATCATTTTTGAAGTGTTTTGAGGATCCTGTCTATCCTAATGCTAATACAAATAGTACTCAACTTACAACTGCAATTGAGCCCAAAATTTCGGTTGAAATGAACAAATGTGAAGTGACACATGTGTTAAGTCGATTTTGCCCCATTGTACGACCTTTCTTGCCGCAGTTGCTAAGTACAACAACTGAAGTGGCAAGGTTGTTAAATCAATCAATCTTCCACATTGATTGTTAAATCAATCAATCTTCCACATTGATTTTGCTTTTCAGAAGGTTGCAAAGGGGAATTTCATGACTCTAAGACTCTGCAAGGGTCATAAATATGAACCAGTTGTCAAGCATCTGAATTTTGATCACGTGATCACAGGGATGCTACAAAGTTTGAAAAACGCTCAGAATTCATTTTTTCTCCCAGTGCTGTTGTAACTTTGAACTGTCACTAAATAAACTATTGTAATTTGAGGATTACCTGTATTTTCTGCAATTGTATCTTTGGAAGCCTGACCAGCAAACCAACCGGAAACAAAGAGCTCGGCTGTTTTGTCTTTTGCCTTATTGAAGCTCTAAACTTTTTTCCTTTATTTCTCTCATTTTGGGGTCCAGAAAACTCTTGAATGCTTGAATCTTGCTCTTGCACTTGACTAAGCTTTACGTCAAGGTTGACTCAGTCATCCATTCTTCTGAGGTCAGTAAAACGAGAACCTAGATTGTTAGGGACAATCGGCTGACTCTAGACCAGTTTAGAAAGGGCTGTAAAGCACTGTAAAGTTATTATTATTATTTATTGGATTTGTATGCCGCCCCTCTCTGCAGACTATATGTCTAAGTGCTATTACTATTTGAACATGAAGTTGCAGAACTTTAACTTTTCTAAGTTCTGTGTGAAAGGAAGCAATGACTTTTTGCTGTTGAACTTCAATCTATTCAATCAATAGCCGCCCAGAATCCTTCGAGAGTTGGGCAGCATATAAATATAATAGATAGATAGACAGATAGATAGATAGATAGATAGATAGATAGATAGATAGACAGACAGACAGACAGACATACTAACTAACTAACTAACTAACTAATTAACTAACTAACTAACTAACTAACTAACTAACTAATAAATAGATCTAATTTGGAATTGCAGTAATTTGTTCAAAAGATGGTAAAATATTTATAATTGAAAAGTATTCATGCACTGCTGTGCAGAAAAAAATAAGTTAAAATGCATATGTTACACAAAAGAAGAGCTAGTTTGGTATAGTAATTAAGGTATCAAGCTAGAAACTACGAGACGGTGACTGCTATAGTAGCCCTGTCTGAGACACAAGACCAGTCACCGTCTCTCAGCCTTTGGAAGAAAACAAAGGCAAAACTCATTTAGACAATTGACATGAGTCAAGAATGACTTAAAGCCCTCACATCCAAAAAAAGAGGAATAATTTTTTTTTGAAACAAATCTGAGTGTCAAACACTCAAAGCCCTTGGAAAAACCATATTAAATCACATCTAAGCGTTTTGCAAATCTAAATTGGATTCTCTTCTTCCCAGGGATTCCCACAAAGGGGTGCAGAAGAAAGCCAGAAACATTCCTGATACCGCCTCAGACTGTAGCTCTCTTTAGCACAGGAATGGAACACATTTATTTTTGAGGATGTAAGGGAAAATATCACATTTTATTCATTGTTTTAAATGTCCTCCAAGGGATGTAAAAGGCATTGCCCATGAAGAGTCAACATCTTCGGAATTAGGTGGGGGTTAAGATGTTAGGAATGGTTAATTCCTATCTATTTTTAAAACAGAAAAAATATAATCCATAGCTGAAATGGTTTTTTAAAAAAGAAATATGCCTGCAAACCACTAAATATGTGGATTTTTAAAAATTTTAAATCACTCATCAGCCTACTGAAAACGGATACGTTGCCAAGAAATTTCGACAAGTGCAACTTCGGCAGTTTCTGGCCTGCAAGAGTCTTGCAGGCTGTTCGCCCAATCTAGTTATGTCTTGTCAAAGCTGATTTCAACCCTAAATCCTGTGGCTTTGAGGCAGAAATGTTTCTACTCGGAGATGCCAGGGACCGAATCCAGGACCTGGATGCAAAACTGGATAATAGTGCAATTGAACTCTCTTGTCTTCCTCGTCTTTTGAGGGTCCCTGTTTTGTAGTCTTGTGACATTTTCTGTGGATCTGACACTCTCACTCAAGATGAGCTGCATTCTGCCACCGGCGTTCTTTAGCGCGTCTCGGTGGCGTAGAATCGGCAGAGCATGGAATGCAAAGGCGATGCTGGCATGATCTCTCCTTTCATGTGCCTGTGTATATTCAATCAGCCTGGGAACAGATTTAACTTGCATATTCAGTGTTTTTTGGAAAATTGTGTTAGGGCTGCTGTCTTGCTTTGATTCATTTTCCCTGCACAGTTTTGCCCACACTTACCAGCTGTGTAACCTTTCGAAGCGCAAGTTAACTCATTTTGGGTGAGCTTTACAGCTCTTGCCGAGCGAGTGAAAAATAAAATAAAACAAAAAGGAGAACATATTTGTTCGGCATTTGTGAAAAATCTTCAAGGCTTGCAGTGTTTATCTGCTCGCGCGTCTCACGTTATTCCTTAGGTGCCTCACAGCATAAGAAAATACATCTTATGGTTTTTTTTAAAAAAAGTATGTTCTTGTAGACAACCATCTGGTAGTTAACGAAAGGACCTTCTATTTCAACCTTGATTTTTCAAGGCAGGCTTTGTGTAAGGCTTATTTTCAAGTTTGCATGTCGTGACAGAACATCCTGTGTACCCAAGATAGTGTACTTTCATCCACTTGGCTTGACTGAATGATTCAAAGTGAGATAGTAGGACGATCATCAGACACCTTCCTCCCATTTTCTGCCTGCTATCTCCAGATGGGTTGAAGAAAGACAACATTGAAATAGGGGAAACAATCTGAAGTTAGTTGGGGGAAAGATCAAAAGCAATGTAAGAAAATATTATTTTACTGAAAGAGTAGTAGATCCTTGGAACAAACTTCCAGCAGACGTGGTTGGTAAATCCACAGTAACTGAATTTAAACATGCCTGGGATAAACATATATCCATCCTAAGATAAAATACAGGAAATAGTATAAGGGCAGACTAGATGGACCATGAGGTCTTTTTCTGCCGTCAGTCTTCTATGTTTTTATGTTTCAACCACTTCAGAAAATTTTTAAAAAAGGTTAACAATAACAATAACAACAGAGTTGGAAGGGACCTTGGAGGTCTTCTAGTCCAAGCCCCTGCTTATATAGGAAACCCTACACTACTTCAGACAGATGGTTATCCAACATCTGCTTAAAATATCCAGTGTTGGAGCATTCACAACTTCTGGAGGCAAGCTGTTCCACTGATTAATTGTTCTAACTGTCAGGAAATTTCTCCTTAGTTCTAAGTTGCTTCTCTTCTTGGTTCAGCTTCCACCCATAGTTTCTTGTCCTATCTTCAGGTCTTTTGGAGAATAGGTTGACTCCTTCTTCTTTGTGGCAATCCCTGAGATATTGGAACACTTCTATCACGTCTCCCCAAGTCCTTCTTTTCATTAAACTAGTCATGCCCAGTTTTTGCAACCGTTCTTCATATGTTTTAGCCTCCAGTTCAAGATATAACAAGGTTATATCTTTCTTGTTTTTACCTTGTTAATAAATATGTGGCACACTGAAACAATAAATGAACAGATTTTGGTATCCAGGAAGCTCCTCTAACAGTATTTAGAGCCTTACTGTATCTGTACGGTGGGATCCTGAGTTTTGGGCTGCATAATAAATGGGGAGAACAGTGAAAACCGCAACAGAGGCCAGTTACTGTGTTGAAGGATAATAACTAAGGCTGTGCAGTGCTGTGAATGTGAAGGGGGGGGAGAATGTTATGGTGCATATTTGAAGTAATTACTATATTTTTCGGAGTATAAGATGCACTGGAGTATAAGACACACCTTAATTTTTGGGGAGGTAAATAGGGAAAAGAATCTGCTTATCAGATATTCATCTGGCTAGCATCCTTAGTCTGGTCAGCTTTAACACATTATTTTATCCCTTGGTTAGGGCTTCCGCAAGACTCTGAAGACCTATTTATGTCGCCAGGCATGATGTAATTAATATATCCCCTCTCTGATTAGTAAGATTTATGTATTGTAATTGTATGTGTAATTTTGATTGTTTTAATGATAGTGGGTTTTTAGCTATAGTTTTTAATTATTAGATTTGCATTGCATTGTTTATTGTTGTTGTGAGCCGCCCTGAGTCTTTGGAGAGGGACAGCATACAAGTCTAATAAATGATTGTTGTTGTTATCATTATGTCAGTACAACACAGCAAACGAGATCACTATGCTGGATTTCGTATTTCATCACCAGTCGGGTGGTTCCCAAGCACCTAGGACTGCATGATGTAGCGGTGAATTATGTTTGCCGATCTCAGTAAAGCGGCCTTTTGCAATTGACAGATGGAGATTTTGTCAATTCCGATGGTTTTCAAATGTCCGTTGAGATCCTTTGGTACTGCGCCCAGCATGCCAAGTGCCACTGGGACCATTATTATTATTATTATTATTATTATTATTATTATTATTATTATTATTATTGAAACTCTTATTCAGAGAGAGTAATAATGAAAGAGCTTGCAAGCCAGTAAAAGCTGGGAAAATCATTAGCACCTGGTTAGGGCTGGAAAGAAGCATTTGGAGCAAGTTAGAGCAATGAAAAAAAAACCCCGCAAAGACTTAGGGCTTGGAAAATCATCTTTGTAAAGAGTAACAATGAAAGAACCTGCAAGGTAAGAGTTGGGAAGATCATTAGGCAAGATTTTAGAAGTGGTTTGCCCTTGCTTTTTATTTCCTGGTAACAGGAAGAAAGCACAATTGATCCGAACTGAACTAGTTGGCTTCCATGCCTAAGACAGGACTGCAATTCAGGTTTCTCTGCTCCTAGTCCAACCTCTTAAGTGCTAGACCAAACTGGCTCTAGTGTAGTGCCTCTTCTGTGGGCAATTTAGCAGACTGAGATCATGTTTTTGGAGAATCCTTTGGAATCCAATATGCTGCCCAGACCTAATAAAAAGATAGGAAGGAAAGCATGGCTGAACCAGACTCAAAATTTATCTAGACAATTTCTTGTTTCCCACTCAAACTTCCACAGGAGGTTTGCAACAGAACCTGGGTTTGCAAAGTATCTGCCAAGGAGGGGGTGAAGATAGTATATAATCCTCACGGTCAGTTTCCTTTAAAGTCTTATTATTGATACCACAGCCATCCTGAGACTTAAATGACTGCATTCTATATTTGAGTATTAAATTATTCAAGGTTTTCATGAAATTACACAAACTGAAGAGGACGCAATGGCACAACTACTGGAGGGTGAAAAACTGCTGGTAGGCCACCAAGAATATTGTGATCTCAAGTAAATGTGTGTGAGTTTTTATGCTAGTTATATGTCCAAGCCAGTATTGAATAGTAACTGTAAAAAGAGAGTAATTATTGGGGGGGGGGGGGTGTCTGAAATGTTCATAGGATAGCATTAGGACAAAAAGGTGTACTGTAGGTAGATAGCAGAAACTTATCTGAAATGGATAGAGTTTTTAAATGGCAATTCTGCCTCAATTGTCCTTCCTTGAAATATAGGAATAATTGCGAACTTCAGCCTTCAATTTCCAATCTTACTATGTGGATGAAATATGGTTGTTTATACAGTGTTCCTTCGATTTCCGCGGGAGATGCATTCCGAGACCGCCCACGAAAGTCAAATATCCACGAAGTAGAGATGCAGAAGTAAATACACCATTTTTGGCTATGAACAGTATCACAAGCCATCCCTTAACACTTTAAACCCCTAAATTACCACTTCCCATTCCCTTAACCACCATTTGCTCACCATTATTACTGGTACTCACCATTGAATAAGACACTTAGTGAGCCTGGTATTTATAAACATAATTATTTATTACCAATAATTATTATTTTTATTATTTATCTGCAAAAATTATTAGCTTGGCGATGACGTATGACATCATTGGGCGGGAAAAACCGTGGTATAGAAAAAAACCACCATGAAGTGTTTTTTAATTAATATTTTTTTTAAAACCGTGGTATAGGCTATTTGCGAAGTTCGAACCTGCGAAAATCGAGGGAACACTGTATATACATTCAGCATATGAGATTTACAAAAAGCCACCTAGATTGGCTTAGAAGCAGAAATTGCTATTCAAAAGCCAGAAATCAGTATTAGACTGAGTCTTGTAAAGAAGAAAAATAAAGTGATGGCAATCCATGACTTTCAATCCTGTGAAGATAGTAGGACTACTCTGGAATATACACATCATATAAGCAAGAATGGCACCAGACCCACAAACTCTTAATTAATTTAACAATAATAGGTGTACTCACAATTGATTAAATATACATTTAGTATTGCATTTAGCCATAGTATAATATAAAACAAGATAATATCATTTAGAATGTTTTTACGGAAATGCAGGGTCTGCTTTTTTCTGATCAAACAAGTGTTCATCCAGGGGTCTTCAAACTTGGCAAATTTAAGTCTGGTGGACTTCAACTCCCAAAATTCTCCAGCCAGCGTTACTGGGAGTTGAAGTCCACAAGTCTTAAAGTTGCCAAGTTTGAAGACCTATGTGTTAAAGCATTGGTTGCCACAGGAATTGACTGGTCATCTTGTTGCTTGAGCCTGGCTGAGAGACAAAGTGCCTGGGCCAAAGTCGTCGTCATCATCATCATCATCATCATCATCATCATCATCATCATCATTATTATTATTTATTAGATTTGTATGCCGCCTCTCTCCGCAGACTCGGAGAGTCATGCTTAAGGCAGGATTAGAACTCACAATCTCCTGGTATCTATCCTGGGGCCTTAAGTACTAGATGTATCCAATAAGTGCCATTTTATCTTTTCCTCTCCTACTTTTAGCTTCAGATCTTTCTAATCTTTGTTAGTATGGTGGTAGAGGAAGAGAAGAGAAAAGAATTCCACCCTTTCCCAGGTCCTAGTACTATCCTTTTGAAATAAATTTGTCACTGGAAGTGACTGCTGAGATTTTATTTTATGATCTGGAAAATAATAGCCTAAATATTCTCTTTCGGAAAATATTTCTAACTCTCTTTGTTCAAATGGGTTTTTTTTGGTTTTATGGAGACTTTGTAGAATTTCTTTCTGAAATGAAAGTCATTATTAAATTTCATGAATACTTAAAAGCAAGATAGCTTGTGTAACTCGCTTCACTGAAATTGTAGAATTATGATGTTATAGCTCGTTGATAGTATTATTAATTAGCAACAACATCATCCAGTAGTTACCATTCAGGCACAAGAATCAATTGAATAATAACTACAAGATTTTAATTCCCTTTTTGAGAAAAATAGTTGAATTTCAGATTTGGATAGGATGAAGCCTTGGATCTTGGGATCCTAGTGTTGAGATACACAAATCTAGCATTCCTGTGAAAAGTAACAATTTATTCTATTAACACTTTCTGAATCTAAATATAAACCAAAATTGCAGGCTGAAAACTGCACTTTTCACATTTTGCGGTTTTAAAAAGGGGCATAACAACGTATGCATGTTTAGCAGAAAATATGCACTCATGCCCACTCTTTAAAGGATAAAAAGGTAGTGCAAGAAAACGTATATCAATAAGTACATGATGAAATCCTGCAGAATTGAATGCAGGCGTTCTTTTGTGCTCCTAACCAGTTTGATAACTGAAATGTTGAGAACTGGGTTGAGCCAAAAACAAAAGATTGAAAAAGAGAGAGAGAGAAACAGAGGGAATTTACTGTTCTCCATTAATATGGGTTGGGCCTAAGACCAGAGAAGCAAAAGTATTTATCTGTAGTATGAAACCTGCTTCCAGTCCCTCTCTTAGATGACTGAATAATACAATTTTTGAAACCTGAGCTGATAGGCAAAGAGCAATAAAAAGAAATACCTTTGGAATTAAGAAGATGATCCTTTCGGAGATAATATTTTCATACTTGAGTGACTTTGTACCAAAGGTACTTTTCCAAAAGGCAACTAGACTTGGCACTTCTATTTCTACTAGTTTTTTCTCATCATTCCTATCAGCCTTTTCCTCCCACTTAGGACTGTATGACTGTAACTTGTTGCTTGTATCCTTAAGATTTTTATTAATATTAATTATTTCTTCATTGCTTATTTGCCCCCTATGGCAATCATTAAGTGTTGTACCACATGATTCTTGACAAATGTATCTTTTTCTTTTATGTACACTGAGAGCATATGCACCAAGACAAATTCCTTGTGTGTCCAATCACTATTATGTGTCCTATTCTATTCTATTCTATTCTATTCCATTCTATTCTCTTGTGCACAAAAGACCATTTGCCTTTTAGAAGAGTCCTTTTCGGACAACCATGACCTGGATGATTGAGACTCTCCACAGACACTTGAGTGACTTGTTCATTTCTATCATGTTAGCCAGTGGAAAATGTGCCATCTATTGAGTTCTAGGTACCTCTAGATCAGCTATATAGAAAATAAACAGATTCCATAGATGACAGTAACCTTATGAAAGCCAACATTACGGCTATAGAGTAGATTAAAAGTTGACATAGTTTAGCAGAGGAACAGAATACCTAATATTCTCCTAACCCATCTGTGCATGATTTTACTTGTACCCAAAGACTCCAATTGTATCAAAGGAGATTTTCTTACTTTACTGGCTCCCATGATTCCCGCTCAAAGCCCCTGTGAATTGACTGGGCAATAGAGGACTCCATGAGATCGACATATCTAACCACAAGTGGAGCAAAGAGATCTTGGAGGTGTTTGTGGTATTTTCCATTGCACAGATTATCTAGAACAAATGAATAAAAACAGAATAAGGCACTTTTAGCAGCATTCTACAAATACACAGTGTAATATTTAAGGTAACAAAATCAAAAGCCCTATTGATAAAAATCGAATCTGCTGTCAATTTCTTCATTCTAGAAATATGTAACATAAACAAGGAAATAATACAACCATGGCACTGATTGTTTTTGAGTCATACTTAAGAATCACTTAAGTAAAAGTTTGACTACTCCATCAAAAATATTAGTAGACATTTTTTAACATTTTAACATTTCACATTAACAATAAAGGTTAACATAAATGTATACTGCTCAAAAAAAATAAGGAAACACTCAAATAACACATCCTAGATCTGAATGAATGAAATATTCTCATTGAATACTTTGTTCTGTACAAAGTTGAGTGTGCACAACAGCATTTGAAATTGATTGTCAATCAGTGTTGCTTCCTAAGTGGACAGTTCACAGAAGTTTGATTTACTTGGAGTTATATTGTGTTGTTTAAGTGTTCCCTTAATTCTTTTGAGCAGTGTATATATCTAGGTCCAAAAAGCTCATCCATTGCAGGTATTGGTGCGCTGGGCACGCAGCTCTGTGTCTCTGGCATACATGAATGCACACCTGGGTGAGATTTTGCTTCTGTGCATGGGCAGGAAGCAAAATCTTGCAAGGGGATGTGCACGCATGAGAGATTTCGGTGATTTTTTTGCTTCCGCACATGCGCAGGAGCAACCCCCCCCAAAAAAATCTCATGTGTGTACGCTTCCCCTTGCAAGATTTTGCTTCCTGCACATGCACAGAAGCAAAACCTTGCTTGGATATGCACACACACATGCCGGAGATGCAGAGCTGCGCACGCAGCTCAATTTTCAGTACCGGTACAATGGCATTGACTGTACCAGTAGGACCCCGCTACTGATTACATTGGTTTCATTTAGAATTCTAAGACCTCTTGGAAACTTTAATACAGTGGTACCTCTACTTAATAACTTAATTTGTTCCGTGACCAGGTTCTTAAGTAGAAAAGTTTGTAGGTAGAAGCAATTTTTCCCTTAGGAATCAATGTAAAAGCAAATAATGCATCAAACCCATAAGGAAACAAATAAAAGCTTGGGATTTTGGTGGGAGGAGGAGGAGGAAGAAGAGGAGGAGGACAGTCCCTGCCGAAGGAAGAAGGTGAGGTGAGAAGAATCCAAAAAATTGAATACTTTAAGGCTTTAAAAAATGGCAGGAAACTGGCCGGGCTTTTGTGCTGCTCTCAAATTCCCTGGAAAAATTTTCCAGGCTCGGGTTCTTAAGTAGAAAATGGTTCTTAAGAAGAGGCAAAAAGATCTTGAACACCCGGTTCTTATCTAGAAAAGTTCTTAAGTAGAGGCATTCTTAGGTAGAGATACCACTGTATTTTTTTAATGAAAGTTTACATCAATACGGAAAATCCCCAATTTTTCAGATAGATTCTTTCCGAATCTTTCTGAATAGGAATGTTTGGATACCTGCAGGATAGTCTTATGCAAGCTTATTTGGAAGTAAATCCCGGGATATTCAACTATAGGACTTAATTTCTAGCAATTGGATCTATTACTGAAGATTTAATTACTGCCAACCCACCCAGGTTCCTGAGAGATGGGGCTTAGGAAATCATCCAAGTGTTTTTAGGCACACAGACAGTTATGTGAGGTGAATGCCTCAACTGTGTTCAATACCCTGTACTTCCAAAACCATGAGAAAAATAAAAGAAGCCATAATGAATAAAATTAATACTCCAACTCAGTGATATGAGCTGTGATGGCGCAGTGGTTAGAGTGCAATACTACAGGATGCCTGCTGGCTGCCTGCAATTTGGCAGTTCAAATCTCACTAGGCTCAAAGTTGACTCAGACTTCATTTCTGAACTTCCGGTTGGCCTGTTTTTCGCCATCCCCAGGCTTCAGGAGGCTTCCCTGAAGCCCGGGGAGAACAAAAACAGCCAAAAAAAGGGGGGGAAAGCTGGAAATCGGGTGGCCAGTGCAAGCTGACATAGTGCAATGCCTTGAGTGCCCTCAAATATGTCTCCACGTGCCATCTGTGGCATGCATTCCATAGGTTCACCATCACTGTAATATACCTTAACAGTTTTCTTTCATAAACAAACTAGGGTTCCTTGGTGCTCTCTGAGCTTGGTTATTTTCTTGTGGACATTTCATTATCCAAAGGAAGTAACATTATCACTGCTAGACCATTCAGAAAACCACAGGAAATTGTGAGGTCATTTTAAGTGATTTAACTAAAAGGGTTAAGGGAGGAAGAACTGGAAACCAGTCAGAATTAACATTAGCCTAACACTTTCATCTCCACGGAGAATAATAATAATAATAATAATAATAATAATAATAATAATAATAATAATAATAATTTATTAGATTTGTATGCCGCCCCTCTCCGAAGACTCAGGGCGGCTCACAACAAGCGATAAAACAATATTGTACAGGCACAAATCTAATATTAAGAAAAAACTAAAAACCCTATCAATTTAAAAAACCAAACAGCACATACATACCAAACATAAATTATAATAAGCCTGGGGGAAAGGTGTCTCAAATCCCCCATGCCTGGCGGTATAGATGGGTCTTAAGTAGTTTACGGAAGACAAGGAGGGTGGGAGCAGTTCTAATCTCCGGGGGGAGTTGATTCCAGAGGGCCGGGGCCACCACAGAGAAGGTTCTTCTCCTGGGGCCCGCCAGACGACATTGTTTAGTCGATGGGACCTGGAGAAGGCCAACTCTGTGGGACCTTATCGGCCGCTGGGATTCGTGCAGTAGTAGGCGGTTCCGGAGGTATTCTGGTCCAATGCCATGTAGGGCTTTAAAGGTCATGACCAACATTTTGAATTGTGACCGGAAACTGATCGGCAGCCAATGCAGGCCACGGAGTGTTGTAGAAACGTGGGCGAATCTGGGAAGCCCCACGATGGCTCTTGCGGCTGCGTTCTGCATGATCTGAAGTTTCCGAACACTTTTCAGAGGTAGCCCCATGTAGAGAGCGTTGCAGTAATCGAACCTCGAAGTGATAAGGGCATGAGTGACTGTGAGCAATGACTCCCTGTCCAAATAGGGCCGCAACTGGTGCACCAGGCGAACCTGGACAAACGCCCTCCTCGCCACAGCCGAAAGATGATGTTCCAATGTCAGCTGTGGGTCGAGGAGGACGCCCAAGTTGCGCACCCTCTCTGATGGGGTCAGTAGCTCCCCCCCCAGGGTAATGGACGGACAGATAGAATTGTCCTTGGGAGGCAACACCCACAGCCACTCCGTCTTGTCTGGATTGAGTTTGAGTTTGTTGACACCCATCCAGTCCCCAACAGCCTCCAGGCACCGGCACATCACTTCCACTGCTTCGCTGACTGGACATGGGGTGGAGATGTACAACTGGGTATCATCCGCATATTGATGATACCTCACCCCATGCCCTTGGATGATCTCACCCAGCGGTTTCATGTAGATATTAAATAGCAGGGGGGAGAGGACCGACCCCTGAGGGAGAAACCTAGAGGTCGACCTCTGACCCCCCACTAACACCGACTGCGACCGACCGGAGAGGTAGGAGGAGAACCACTGGAGAACAGTGCCTCCCACTCCCAACCCCTCCAGTCGGTGCAGAAGGATACCATGGTCGATGGTATCGAAAGCCGCTGAGAGGTCAAGAAGCACCAGGACAGAGGACAAGCCCCTGTCCCGGGCCCGCCAGAGATCATCCATCAACGCGACCAAAGCAGTTTCCGTGCTGTAACCGGGCCTGAAACCCGACTGTTGAGGCCCTAGATAATTGGCTTCTTCCAAGGACCGCTGGAGTTGGAGCGCCACCACCTTCTCAACAACCTTCCCCATAAAGGGAAGGTGGGAGACTGGACGGTAGTTATTAAGCACGGCTGGGTCCAGGGAAGGCTTCTTGAGGAGGGGGCGCACAAGTGCCTCCTTATAAGGAGCCGGGAAGGACCCCCTCCCCAAGGAGGCGGTGACAATCTCCTGGACCCTGCTCCGTGTCACCTCTCGACTGGCCGAAATCAACCAAGAGGGACACGGATCCAGTAAGCAGGTGGCAGAACTCACAGCTCCAATGGCCTTGTCCACTTCATCAGGTGTCACCAAGTCAAACTCCTCCCAGACAGATGGACAAAGACGTTTAGCCCCAGTCACCTCGACTGACTCATTGTCAGCCGATACTGCTATGCAATTGGAGTCGAGTTCCGCTCGGATCCGAGCGACTTTATCAGCGAAAAACGAGTTAAATTCCTCAGCACTGCCCTGCAAGGGTTCCCCAACTCCCCCCTGATTTAGAAGGGAGCGGGTCACCCTAAACAGGGCAGCCGGGCGGGATTCCGCTGATGCAATCAAGGCGGCATGGTACGCGCATCTTGCCGCCTTGAGCGCCACTTTGTAAGTCTTAATAAAAGCTCTTACAAGTGTTCGGTCGGATTTGGGCTTACTCTTCCTCCATCGCTTCTCTAGACGTCTCTTCTGGCGTTTCAACTCCCGGAGCTCCTCGTTGAACCATGGAGCTCTACGGGGTCTAGTGCCACAGAGAGGTCGCAGTGGCGCAATTCAGTCAAGAGCCTCCGTTGCAGCCTTGTTCCAGGCCTCAGCAAGAGACTCTGCCGAGCTGTGGATGAGCGAATCTGGTAAAACCCCAAGCGCCTTCTGAAAGCCCTCAGGGTCCATCAGGCGTCTGGGGCGGAACCTCCTAATCGGTTCCGCCTCCCTGCGGGGGAGGATTGGAGCCAGGAAGTTGAGCCGCAGTAGAAAATGGTCTGACTATGACAAAGGCAATGCTTCTAAGCCCCTTAGTCTCAGACCACTATTCAATTGCTCTGAGAGGAATAACATGTCGGGTGTGTGTCCACCCTCATGAGTCAGACCCTGAACTACTTGAGTCAGGTCCATGGCTGTCATGGTGGCCATGAACTCCTGTGCTAATCCTGAGGAACCGCCGAGCGACGGCAGATTGAAGTCCCCCAGGACAATGAGTCCGGGGAACTCCACCGCCAGCCCGGCCACCTCTTCGAGCAGCACAGGGAGGGCTGTTGACACGCAGCTGGGAAGCAGGTACATGAGTAACAAGCCCACCTGAACCCCTAAGTCCAATTTCACAAGGAGTGACTCACAACCCGCGATCTCAGGAGCAACGAGTCTACGCAGATGGAGGCTCTCCCTGGCTAAAATAGCCACTCCTCCCCCCCTTCCCTGGGGTCGAGGCTGGTGCCATATCTGAAACCCGGCTGGACATATTTCCGAGAGAGGCACCCCTCCCTCTGGGCCCAGCCAGGTTTCAGTAACACATGCCAGATCGGCCTCCTCATCCAGGATCAGATCCCGGATGAGGAGAGCTTTATTCACGACCGATCTGGCATTGAGTAGCAGCAGCTTGAGCCCAGGGCCCGGATTACACTCGTCACCAGGGCTCCGGTTTGAGCTCACGGGACCGGAACAAGGGATCGCTATTAAGCAGCGATCTCTTTTTCCTCCAGAACGGCTAGCCCCGTGACTCCCGCCATATCTACCTCTCCCCAGCAGGACCGGGATATTCTGGCCCTCTGTCACCCCAGAGAAAGATACCCCCATCTCTCCTGTCTCTCTACCGCCAGGTAGGCTAAATTCTGCATTCATACTGACCCTATTGTTCCCATACATGCCGTCCCACTCACCCCACCCGTTCATATTATAAAAATTGCAATTACCATTTACCTCATCCATACCCCACCCATCCTGCAAGTTAGTCCCACCATTCGTTCGATTCATTTCATATATACCTTCCATCTGATCCCAAATATCCATCACTAAAATTACCCCCCAATAAATTAGTTAAAAAATGTATAAAAATTAAAAATAGTTAATTAATTAAAAAGGTTAACCAGTCAGTTATAAAATTAATCTGAGACAATTATATAAATAGAATCAATTAATATAAAACCAGTTCTTGAATAAATAGGTAAATTAATTAATAAATTAAATGGCCAAATTACAATACATACAGTCACTTCGAAGGGAGTCGTTTAGAAGCTGAAACAGTGGGAAGCTGTCCCAGGTGTCTGGGGGCTGGACTTCTAGAGCACCATCCATGTCTACTGCAAACAACGAGAGGAAGGTCTCCGCGTGCTCAACCATTAAGTCTGACCACCAAGCAAAGGCCTTGAAGAGTTGCAAAACAAAACAAAACAAAACAAAACAAAACAAAACAAAACAAACAGAAGTGTTATTAAATTAGATCTCACGTTTGGGAGGCCCCCAAATAGTAAACCGAATTGATATCTTAGATAAATCTAGCTTTATTGTAAAGCAAACAGCAGTGCAATTGCTAGCATGCTAGCAATCATAAGGCAGCTAAGGTGCAACAGAGGGTCTGCTTCTCAAGGAGTAAACTTCTCAAGGAGTAAAGACTCAGAGGTATCTCAGATCTTCCACGTCTGCACTAAAACAATGGACGTGCACCGGTTCAGTTTACAACAAATCACTTGATTCCTTGTGGATCATGCTCTTTCTTAAGAGTTCCTTCTGTAAATTATATCACATTTTGGAGTTTCTTCACTGTGTTTGTAGGTTTTCTGCTCCTCTTTCCCAGGGAACTCTCAGACATTGCTATTTTAACTTTTCAAGTATGAACATTGGGGATTTAGTGGCCATGGAACATCCCACATTTACACATCAAACTCAGCTAGTGGGTGAGTTTTTAACATAAGTTAGCGATCACAATGAACCCCTCCTCCCATAGGACATCACAAGAGCTACCGTATCTGCAGTCAAGCTAGATAAAACTACTAAGAAATAAAGAACGTTGAAAACCAAGAAATATCAGTGAAGTAACTCAAGGGTCATGCGCATGGGTCCTCAGGAAGTCATTGTGCAGCTTCTCTGAAGCAACATTCACATCATACATGTCTCAGATGTGAATGTGCTAGGAACACATGCACGCGTGTTTAAAATCACTTCTGGTTTAGGAACATGCAACATGAGTGGTGTTATCAATAGGACCTTGTGCAATAATGACTAAGCAATACAAAAATTACTCAAGGGTTTAATGCTTAATGTATCGTAATTGTCATTTTCTAAAGAAGCAGAGTATTTTGGCAAGTGAGTCAAGGGCTAAGGTTATCGGATTAAATATATGTCACTGAAACCCTGCTCCATAATCCATATTCTTACAGGTAATCTTTCCGGTGATTGCCTCTGAATTATATAAAATGGCCTCCTGAAAATATATATGCCTTAGCCATCTGTAGCATCTTTTCAGAGACAGATAAAGATTCCTTAATTTTTCCATGCACTGTAAACTTAATTGAAATTGTTATATATATAGTTTACAAGAGTAGCACAAGCGAATAAACTTTACATATCTACCCTCTGAAATGAAAAGGAGAAATCAGTCATAGCGAACGTAATTTCTTCTGATCGCAGGCTGAATCTTGCTAACATTTTGTTGGCAGAATATATTTCAAAGAAGGTAGATTTGTCTTTCACTTCCCCAGTAAATAAGACACAATTCCCTTTTAACACAGTAGACAGAGGACTACAGGACTTACTTGTAGCAGGGGAAGGGAGATCCTCCAAATTATTCAGTAGAACCAGAGGTGGGTTCCTGATGGTTCAGACCGGTTCTATAGAACTGGTAGTGGGAATTTCCCCACCCCGCTCACCGAACTGGCAGCTATTATCAGCTGGACACACCCCTGAGCTGGCTCTCTTGGCAGCACCATAGGCACCACCATCTTGTTTTTTGCTTCTGCGCATGTGCAGAAGCTGGGTTTTTAGCACTGCACATGTTTCCACTCACATGCAGTGTGCACCCACGCAGGCAGCATGGGAGAAAGTGAACCGGCAGTAAGTTAGAACCCACCCATGAGTAGAACTCCCATATGTACCAGATGGCATATCTAATATTAGGAGATCTCCTTAATTCTCCATTCTAGAAACAATTCCTCTTTTTTGGGACCTTTCTGGAGCTTGTCAGGTAAAGAAATTGTTGAAGAAGTTAGCTTTCCAGAATTCCATCTTGCCAGCATGACAGTGGAATTTGATGCTTCTGAACATTTAGGGGATGGTTTGTTTAAAATACTTAAGATATTTGGAACATAATAAGAACTTTTAACCTGAAATAGAACTATTAGTTATTTATATTTAATATCAAGAAACAGGACAGTGAGAAAAATAGGGGAAGATTCAACACAAGGGAATGAATAGGCATTGTTTCTAAATTATTCTTAAGTGAAATCAAGCCATGGGATATTAATTCTGAAAAGATAAAACTGACATCATAAATATATCAGCTCTCTTTTATAGAACAATTCCTTGTCCGATAACTTTCTTCTGTTAAACCACTAATATTTAGGTAATTTAAGAACTCTATTCAAGAAGTAATTATAATATGGATGATCTTCATTACCAACACCATATTTTGATAAACAGAGACAATGAAGTATTTGAAACAATGAACTGATACATCCTATAATCATATGTCTTTATTTAAATATCTATTTTGGTCTTTCTGTTTTCATTAGCAAATGCTGTAGATAATGATAAAAAATTCTAGTATAATCAATTAAGTGCTATCAAGTTGCGCAGATTCTTTCAAGAATTCTGGTGTAGCTAGTGTTAAAATTTCCTAAAAGTAGAAAAGTAATTCTACTGACATTGGCAACATTGATATAGCGATACTAATGTGATAAAATGTATACATTATAGGGAGCTATGTAATATATTCATTTTTATGTCATGAATATTAACTTTTAGGAACCAGTGTCAGTAGAATTATTTCCCTGCTTTTTATAATGTCATCTTTGTACATTCCAATGAATGATTCCTATATGGTCGATTTTAAGAAAAATTGAAAGCTATATAAATTCCATAAGAAATGAGGGGAAAATTACTATTGGACAGTTTTATTTTGTCTAGGAGTTTTGTTTCTATAATATTAGACTTTCACGAGTCTTCTAGAGATTTAATCTAAACAATTCTGCATTTTCTCCAACTAATGTTTCAAGCAAAGATTATTCATAATCCTGCCTTTATACATTGTATAAATCCAGTGTAGTGGAAGAGCAATGTAATTGTATTGGCATTATGAGACAACATGAACCATTTTTATTGCAATCCTCTGTAATGTGAACTGTTATAACAAAACAAGAAAAAAATCTTGAGGCATCTAAAGATTAACTTTTTAAATCCTTTAAACATTAGTTGTGGATTCTAGATCATGACAGCTCAGTGTAATAGCTTTATGCTGCTCAAAATGTTTTTTGAGATAATTAATCTAGAATTCAACCATTACATCCTGTTTTCATAAGTAAGAAATTCAAAGAAAGGAACATGGTCTGTAAAAATTGTTTTGTTTTTTAATTTTGTAATTCGCACTGAATTTGCATCTAATAATAAATCTGCTTTTTCTGGTCCAAGCTATCATCCTGAAATCTCTTTCTGAAATGACAAAAATACCACTGCTATTCAAGAATACCATTCCCCAGTAATAAAATTTACTTTGATTTACTTACCTTTTTACATAATAAACATACAAAGGAAATGCAAATCCTACATCACAAAATCTATGATTTATTTGACCATACCCATGAAAATTCATGTATATATGCAAGTTTTCAAGAGATAAATACATATATACATATTCATACATATATATACATATGGAGAGAGAATGATAATTTCAAAAGCCTGCAGTAAATAAAAGCTTTAAGGTCCCTGTATGTAATTTGCAAAATAGATTCCTCCTTCCCATTTTGAAAAATAAAAAAAATGAAAAGAAGAGTAGACAAATGGTATAGAGCTAAAAGGATATCTACTATATTATTGAAAATTGCTTAGATTGTAGCATGTCCTACAGACTCATTTGGATTTTTTTTTAAAACAGCAGATTTTTACCAAGTCTTTTTATGTCTCAGGCTTTTTTGGAATTAACTTCATACAATTTTGTTTGCCATAGACATGCATACTAAATAGCTTCTTAATTGTTCTCTGATAATGCTTGTTATTTTTAACAAGCAGACTTTAAACTAGCTTAAGATAACTTTTTTTCCTGGTAATGTTTTTGGGTGTTTGTGATCTCTGTTTTGGCAATTGAATGCTGTTTCAAATGCTTTAACTTTGTTGTTCTGTTCACATTTACTATACTGTTTCAGGTGTAACAATCAGTGTGCAGCAAAAAGAAAACAAAACAGAAAAAAATCACACTCATAGTAAGAACCCCTCAAATGAGGAAAAGTCAATTAACCACAAGTTTGATACCTGTATGACAAATAATCTACAGGTCTCAAATTTCATTTCAGGTCATATTGACAAGAGCGGAACAGCAAGGTTAAGGCATTTTTAGACAATGTGCCTGCTGATTGCATATTCTCAATAATAATAATTTCAGCCTTTCAAATGACAAATTATTTTGGGGGAGGTGTTTTAAGGTCTGAGAATGACTGATAAATAAACACATTGTGCTGTCCTGAAAGGTATCAAATGAGTGACTCAGCCCCCTCTACAATGTTTGGTTATTTTACCCATCAATCTTGAAACATAAAATGAACTGGGGTTTATTTCTTAAGTATGTTTGTTTCCGATCAGAAGATTACTGACCCCGAGGGGGTCTCTCCTAAGCTTTTCACATAATGTTACCACAAATGAGGTTGTGTGAATGTACTGGAGAAGGAATTTCATTTGTTAAGATTCTTTCTGGCAAGCAGTTCAGAATCTGCATTCGTGGTCTCGTGGCCATTAGCCATGGAATGTGTGCTTTGAACTCATCACCAGTTGCCTTCTGCTTTCTTTCCAGTAGAATAATGATAGAATAAGAGCTTTCTTACCTTAACACAAGACTATATGTGATGGTGTAGTTGGAAGCAACATGGCTTCCCTTAATCCAATCTTCCCTTAAATACCCCATTTCCATTCAAAGAAAAATATCCTTTCTGAGTTACATAGCTATTTCCCATCCTCAGTCATCTGAGAACAGATTAGATTAGATTAACAGAGTTGGAAGGGTTCGGAAACTTCAGATCATGCAGAATGCAGCTGCGAGAGCAATCATGGGCTTTCCCAAATATGCCCATGTTACACCAACACTCCGCAGTCTACATTGGTTGCCGATCAGTTTCCGGTCACAATTCAAAGTGTTGGTTATGACCTATAAAGCCCTTCATGGCACCGGACCAGATTACATCAGGGACCGCCTTCTGCTGCACAAATCCCAGTGACCAGTTAGGTCCCACAGAGTGGGTCTTCTCCGTGTCCCGTCAACCAAACAATGTCGCTTGGCGGGACCCAGGGGAAGAGCCTTCTCTGTGGCGGCCCCGGCCCTCTGGAGCCAACTCTCCCCAGAGATTAGAATTGCCCCCACCCTCCTTGCCTTTCGTAACTTGCTTAAAACCCACTTCTGCCACCAGGCATGGGGGAACTGAGATACACTTCCCCCTAGGCCTTTAAAATTTTATGCATGGTATGTCTGTATGTATGATTGTATTTTATATAATGGGTTTTTAACTGTTTTTAGTATCGGATTATTGTTATATACTGTTTTATTACTGTTGTTAGCCACCCCGAGTCTGCGAAGAGGGGCGGCATACAAATCCAATAAATAAATAAATAACTAAGGGTCCTTGCAGGTCCTCTAGTCCAACCCCCCTCAAGCAGGGGGTTCCTCAAACAGGAGACCCTGCCCCATTTCTGGAAGATGGCACTCCAGTTTTTTCTTCAAAGCTTCCAGTGATGAAGTTCCCAGAACTTCTGAAGGCAAACTGTTCCATTGGTTGATGGTTCTCACTGTCAGAAAATTTCTCCTTATTTCTTGATCAGTTTTATCTGTTTCCATCCATTATTCCTTGTCTGGCCTTCAGGTGCCTTGGAAAACAGCTTGACCCCTTCCTCTCCTCAATTCTATAGAATCTCTCTCCATATATACATATTGTATATAATACTAAAACAATACGCACAATGGAAAAAAAAACCCCAGAGGGCAAAGTGCTAAATTCCTAGCTACTTCTTTCTCATTCATAGATATTAGCAGCAGGGTGAATTATAAATCAGGTGTGTGTGCTGAGCAACAAGGGGAAAACAACAGGCTGAGGAAAGAGCCCAGGCAGGTAAGACAGATGTTGGGATGTAACTGCAGTGCTTGTAAAAGTATACCCATTGCTACATGCAGGGCTGAAGAACCTTCCCGATGTTGGCCTGCGATGTAGGGCTACAGTTCCACAAGCAATTGAAACTGAAGTTTGCTGTTACATTCCTTGAATCCAAAGTTACAAAGCAAAGGATTACCCAGGGAAGATCCCATTAGGAAACATGGCACTGAGAGGGCATGCACAAACTATGACAGGAGGTGACTCAGTTCATTCAGTTGAGTGACATACCTCTTTCCCCTGCCAGGATCATCCAAGATTGAATAAACAGTAGAAAAACAGGGAGGAAATTTAAATAGGCAATCAGGCATTAGTTGGGACTGGTGGCGTGCTACGCGCTAGAAATAAATTAGTTTTACATTGTTTTTATTAGAGAGCTGTTTTAGGTTTTATTTTAATTGTGAAATTATTTCCTTGGAGGTTTTTTAAATGCAAGGTTAAAAAAAGTCAGTGACAAGGAAAGCAAAAAAGAGGGAATTAATATTACAGGGTTAAAAGATATAAGCAAAAGGTTCATTTTATTGGCGTTTTAAAAGGATGATTTATAAAGGTTACATCAAATCACAGATCCATTTCACGGGACCCTGGAATTAATTTACGTAGAATCTTAGTCACCCTATACACACAGTATAATGCAGCATTCACTGTGTGTTACATGGGTGCCATATCATAGCAGATTCATTCTGATCACAAAACAGTCAGAATATTATATATGAATTTGCTTAAGCTGAAACACGATTGTTCTCAAGTTACAATTACCATTAAGAAAAAAAACCCCTCTGCTGCTTTATGTAATCATATAGACTGTCCTTCATCCACTTGAGTCCTTTGGATGTACCTCTGAGGTCTACAATTTTCAGAATTGATGACCAACATTACCAAGAAATTTTGGGAGACATAGGAATAGTACATCTGAAGGGCATCATGTTTGGGAAGAGTATAATACAACTTTAGATATAATACACCTTTACAATATGATACACCATTAGATATAAAGTCCAGTTGGGAAGTGATTCAGTGTCTGTCATATGAAAGATGACAATCACAAAATTTATCCCAGCCTACTTAAGGTTATTTTCTCACTGTTTACCTATAAGAATGGCCATTGTGGGTTTGCCTGATATGAATATGAATTGGAAGAGTATGATACCAGTCTTGGCATACAAGAGTCCAGAATATATTCTAAGAGTTAGGCTGCTCCTGAAATTACTACAGATCAAACAGTGTGAAGAAGTTGACATCTGAATCTGTGATTTGAGGTGATGAGAAATCTTACTACAGTGATACCTCATCTTACAAACGCCTCGTCATACAAACTTTTCGAGGGGAGCCTCAGTGAAATCGCAGGATCGCAAAAACACAGAGGTCTGGAGGTGGGGTTTCCAGGACTTCAGTGTTTTTGCGATGCTGTGATTTCACTGATGCTCCCTTCGCTGGGAAACCCCACCTCCGAACTTCCATTGCCAGCGAAGCGCTCGTTTTTGCGATGCTGGGATTCTCCTGCTGGGATTCCCCTGCAGCATCGCAAAAACACAGAAGTCCGGAGGTGGGGTTTCCCATGGAGGGGAGCCTCAGGGGAATCCCAGCAGCGCAAAAACGGGCGCTTCGGTTGGCAAAAGGGGTGAATTTTGGGCTTGCACGCATTAATCACTTTTCCATTGATTCCTATGGGAAACATTGTTTCATCTTACAAACTTTTCACCTTAAGAACCTCATCCCAGAACCAATTAAATTTGTAAGACAAGGTATCACTGTACTTGTATTTTATTATAGTAAGCTAACCATCTCTTTCCCGAATGGCTTACAGCTAAACTTTATTCTGTTCAAGATTTCTAGCACCCTAAAGCTGCATTCACATCCTGAATGCCTCATAAAATATGCTTCATTTCACAAGTGATAAGAAATATTTCAACTCCCTAAAATGTCTCAAAGGTTGGATTTCCAGAAAACCAGCAGTGAAAGATGACATGGGAGAGAGAAAGGAGTGTTAAAGCAATGTTTGCAAATTCATTTCAATCATGTCCATGGCTTTATATTTATAGGTTCTACAGCTATCTTCCTCTGAGCAATGGGTGTTGATTAGACAATTTCATTATCGTATATCTTTTTTTAAGGAGATTCACATTCCTGTTTGTAAAAGCATACAGGAACTGTGCTGCTAGCAATTGTTCATGGAAGCCATTTTGCAATGAAAGTAATATTTCTCATGGGCCAAATTCTGGACCACCTCTTTCCTTCCATGATTTTAACTCTCTAATCTCCATCAGAGTGAAAAGGTGATGGAGGAAGAACTGCATCCAACATGAATTTTAACTGTTATATTGTCTCTCAATTTTAGCTTGTTATGGCATATATGCAGGTTCCTGGGAAAAAGTAGAAGCTATGGGCAACTTCTAGCTACAATATTTTTTTTCAGGCACAGCTCTCCACCTATCTCATGAAATCTCAAGTGACAATCTTATCTGTTTCTGAAACTCAGGTTAATTCACAGAGTTCCACCTTGTCTGTGAAACAATTATTTTACGATGCTGGAGCAATTTTAAAATGCTTTTGGTGAAGCATTCGTTGTCCTCTATGCCTTTTGGTGATGCCAAATATTAAGATATGTCAATATCTTAATATCTGACTTTATAATCTCCTGCAATACCCCCCACCCCGAAGTTGAAAGAAAAATATCAAGCTTCACTCCTAGTGATTTCCATGTAGATTTTTTGGCAATAACATGGGCATATGGTCACTCATGCCCTCATCACCTCGAGGCTTGACTACTGTAACGCTCTCTACATGGGGCTACCTTTGAAAAATGTTCGGAAACTTCAGATCGTGCAGAATTGCAGCTGCGAGAGCAATCATGGGCTTTCCCAAATATGCCCATGTTACACCAACACTCCGCAATCTGCATTGGTTGCCGATCAGTTTCCGGTCACAATTCAAAGTGTTGGTTATGACCTATAAAAGCCCTTCATGGCACCGGACCAGATTACCTCAGGGACCGCCTTCTGCTGCACGAATCCCAGCGACCAGTTAGGTCCCACAGAGTGGATCTTCTCCGGGGTCCCGTCAACTAAGCAATGTCGCCTGGCGGGACCCAGGGGAAGAGCCTTCTCTGTGGCGGCCCCGGCCCTCTGGAACCAACTCCCCCAGAGATTAGAACTGCCCCCACCCTCCTTGCCTTTCGTAAACAACTTAAAACCCACCTCTGCCACCAGGCATGGGGGAATTGAGATCCTCTTTCCCCCTAGGCCTTTACAATTCTATGCATGGTATGTATGTATGTATGTTTGGTTTTTTCTATTAATTGATTTTTAATCATCAATACCAAATTACTGTTGTACACTGTTTTATTGTCGCTGTTAGCCGCCCCGAGTCTCTGGAAAGGGGGCGGCATACAAATCCAATAAATAAATAAATAAATAAATAAATATTTTGCCATTGCCTCATTTCTTTTTCAACTTCCCAATCTAGTTTACAGCTCTGGGATTTCTGACTTTGCTTAATATTTTCAGGATAAAAACTAACTGGAGGTTTGATACCTTTTATATTATAATTATTCAGCTGTTAAAAGCATGTGGCCAGAATCTGCAACATTATCCGTCATGGATAAAGTGCATACTACTATCGTGAAAGCTGAATCTAGAAATGGTGATTATTCAAGAAGACAATCTTCTTCATAGAATACGATGATGAAACTTTTGTATAAAATCCAAGAAGACATTTTATTGTAGTGCAACATTTTTACACATATGTCTTCATTAGCAATCTTCTGTGAAAGCTAATATTGAAGCTGGAACACAAATTCGGAAGGGTCCCATACAAGATACATTTTCTTGATAAAACTGCAATCAGAGTGAGTTTGCATTGTGCCTGTTACTTCAATGCACCTTTCAAATGTATTTCCTTGCAAGATTGCATTTAGTGAAATGCAAAGATATTTGCGGGAGGAGAATGGATTGTCTTACTTAAGATTTACATAGGACATAAAACATTATGTCTGCAATTTGCACAGGTATGCACTTGCTCTAATAGTTCTTGATTGGAAAATGTCAGCATACTGTTGCTCACCTCTGCGTGATGTTCTTCATTTTGCTGCAGAACTTCAATCACCAATTCCGCCAAGCGAATTGTATCTTCTAGTTTTTTGGCAGGCGTGATTAACCGACCTACATTTTCTGCAGTACAAGAACTTGAATTAAAATGGAGTGAGACAGAAGAAGCTCAATTTAAGGCCAATCGATTAGGTAGTTAATAAAAAATTGTAATAATTGCAATCTGAGAAAAAAAAATCTACATCATGCAAGGATTAAAATGCTATATAGTTAGTACTGAGCAAACTATGAAGCAACATCTGTTGTTATATTAAGAAAACAGTGCTCCAACATTGAATTTAAAAGATATGTCGAGACTGATTACCTTTGCATTGATAGCAAGTATTTAATGGAAAGTGAGAAATGTACATTTCCTAGAGACAGCATCTTTCTAGTATCTACATTAGGAATATTTAATTTCACAGTTGATACATGTCTGTGCTCTAGATCTGAAATATTTTCACAATGTGCATATTGTGTAAAATAATCTAAGAATTAGTTAATTAATGTTGAAGTGACAGATTAAAATGATCTCACCCTATTTTACATGAATAAGTTTATATTCTTTGAACTTTAAACTGGCAAAAATAGAAGAAATCTCCCATATTTATTTTTGAGAAAGCTAAGGAGCTAGAAAGGGGATGGGAAGGAGAAAATGATGATCAGCAACAAATTAGATGGATTCAATTAGAGTGATGATAGTGTATCATTAGAAGACTTAAAGGGTCAGGTTTGGGACAGATCACTCTGAAGAAGGTTTAACTACCTAGTCTCTAAAATTTGATGGCACATAAGCAAACCATATCCAAGTCAAATCATTTAAACTAAAATGGTTGTTCCTGTATCTTGCCATAATGTTTGAATATGGCATGAATGCGTACAAAAATATTGTTACATGTAGTGTAAAAATTCCCTTCGTAGTTCTTGTACACTACAATTGGCCAGAATATTTCCATGAGAGTACAAGGTTTTTTTATATATTTTCCAAAAGTCAGATCAATTATTCATTAGGATAGATGAATCTTCATTGGGATAGATGAATATTCTTTTCCTTCCTTCCTTCCTTCCTTCCTTCCTTCCTTCCTTCCTTCCTTCCTTCCTTCCTTCCTTTTATAGTTGCTCACCTTATATCAAAGTCTGGACAAGTCCCAATCAAAAATTAAAACAATATGCATAATAAAACAACACGATGCCACAATAAACCTAATAGAACATTTGTGGGAGTCCTATTTCAATTTTCTGACTTTCTAAGAAAAAGAGGACTTAAAGTCACATGCAAACATAAATTTGTATTCAATGTGTTTTTTTTAAAGAGAGGAAATGCATAAGCAAATAAGCTTTTCTTTCTACATTCCACTCCAGGTTGTCTGTCACCATCTTCCAGTTTTCAGGAACCTAGCCATATGATTGTGTAAAAAATTCCTCCTTTCCTTGATTTATGTGAAAAATCTCATGGCTTTTTAAAGACATTAAAATACCCTCCCTTTTTTACTAGCAGATGATTATAGGATCTCTTTCACCCATTTAATTCTTATTAATGTGGTCAGCTCCTTATTTTGGTTCCTATTTTATATATGCTCCCAAAATGTTATTGGATGGAAGTTTGTAATCGCTGCATTTCCTCAAATTGCAATGCACTTGTTCAACAGGCTTCCTAAATACAGATTATTATTATTATCACTATTTTGAAATTATGTATTATTTATGCTAAAGCAGTCCCCTTCAAGTTATTTCAGACATATAAGACTGCTTGCATATTCTCCTTGCTTATGTCATATTGAAGTCTTCTATGATTACTAGCCCAGCTTCAAAGGTATTGCAAAATTACTGCTTATTAGAATAAGAAACCAGGAACTGATTATGTGCACCAGAATTAATCAAAGTTTGATGGCTTATGAGCCATAATGGCACGGTGGGTAGAGTTCAGTACTGCAGGCTACTTCTGCTGACTGTTAGGCATCTACAATTTGGCAGTCTCACCAGGCTCAAGGTTGACTCAGCCTTCATCCTTCTGAGGTGGATAAAATGAAGACTCAGATTGTTTGGGTAAATATGCTGACTCTGTAAACCGCTTAGAGAGGGCATTGTGAAGTGGTATAGTGCTATTGCTGGTCAATCAGAAATTTGATAAAAGGTCATAGGCGCTTGACAAAAGGGCACAGAATCACAATTGCCTAGCAATTGGGGGTATATTAGATTAGATATAAGTGATTTTATCTGCATCCAACTAGAAAGGATCAATGTACCTGACCATTCTTCCTGCATAGATTTGATTCAAGAGTAATAGTCCATTTGTGACTATTTACCTCTTCTAAAAAACTAACAGGAAGAAAATGAAAAGCATTCTATTCTTGTTTATGTAGATTCTGTAAATAATGCAACAGGCAGCATTTTTTGATGAGGCAGAAAAAAAGGGAAAGGTGCAAGAATGGAGCAGTTCTGACAACAATCTTCCAATATTTTTTGACTTGCTACCCAATTTGTGCTACCCTAATTACTATTTATTTGATTTTTTTTTATGCTGCCCTTCTCCTTAGACTCAGTGCAGCTTACGACATGTTAGACTAGACCTTGGACACCCTTTAACTTGTGGAGGGAATATGTGCCAAAAGTTTTTTAACAAGTGATTTGCAAGATTCTGTCTATGGGCAAAATTCAAATCTATCCCAAACTTGATTTTCTTTTTCATAATGCTTTTTTGAGACAACTCTTTCAATTTATCGTGTTGTAGCTGGAGCACTGCTCAATGAAACAACAGAGTTTTCAATAACTTCATACATCATTGAAATCATACAAATTCACAGATCTCATGCAAAATGTTATGCAACAACAATGTTATTTTGTGCTGACGTTGATATTTGAAAATGTTGCATATGTCAGACATTGCTAGACAGAAAATGTGGACATTTTGAAACCAAAGCTATTTCTAAAAGCGTTGCGCTAGCCATTTCTGGATGAAAGCTTACAGTGGGAACTAGTTTCATAGAAGCTATACTATGGTAAATTAAATAGGAAATGACTAAGTTAGCAATTCGCTGAATTAAAATAAAAGATTTTTTTTTTACAGTACTTGACTCTTGTATGCCTTTCAGCATCTGATTGATCATGTTAGTCTGTGTATTAATAGATGGAGTGGGCCCAACTGGAGGTTTAGGCACTGACGATCGAGCTGTTTGCGAATGATGTTGAAAGACAACAAAAATAAAGACACACGTGATTTCATAAACAGTGACAAAAAAAAGATGGTAACTTTGAAGGAAAAGTAAGCAGAAAATGATAAAAGTACACATGGAAGAGCTGCTGTTTTGCTTATCGTCAACTCAAGTACTACACAATTATGACAACAAACATTTTTATCTCAAGTTGACAGATTCCACTACGCGAGGAAAGTTCACAATCTAAGATCCTTAAAATTCAGTGTGAATGCTAATTGTTATTTCATGTAGCCAAGTGCAAAAAGCAGGATTTTAGTACAGTCAATTAGTTTTTTTAAAAAATCTGCATGTGTCAAATGTGAAATAGCATTGCCACCCTTTTTCACCCATATAGGAAGAAATATTATCTCTATAGATTACTTCCAGACATATTCAGTGTTATTAGTTAAAAAAAGAAGAAGGAACTTCCTCAAATAAATTATTTTTCAGATACCGAGATTTTTTTAAAAAGAAAAATATTAATACAAATTTGGGCAGAAGACATATAGTAGCTAAAAAATCCGTAGTGCAATTTAAATGTGTATTCAGATCTCTCACTTCCCCCCCTTAAAATGTGTGGTATCTGATAGTTTCCAGCTTGTGATTTTCCACTTGGAATTCTAGTGTCTTTTATACTCTGGGTTGAATCATATATAAAAATTGGCCAGTTCTATCAAATATGTTACTTTGCTATTCCAAATGTTAGAATACTACAAATCAGGACTTGACCCATCTGTCATATAGTTTGTGATATCAGCCTAAGGAAGAAAATATATACAATATATAAAATATATATGTATATAATATAATATATACAGTAATAATGTATACATTATATATTAAATACATAATGTTATTCTGTATTAACACAACAACAAATTCCAAATGATGAATGTATTTGTTCCATATTTTATGTTATATTTAATTCAATATTTTAATAGCCAAAGCACTTTTCTAAACAATTCTGTCTCTAAAGATTTGGCATATTTATCTGAATGAGTTACTGCCAGAAGAGTTCCTCTTTTTCTCCCTCCCTCCCTCTGTCCTCCCCCTCCCTCTTTCTCCCTCCCCCTCTCCCTCCTTGTATTTCCAAGAAATTGAAAAGAGAGGGAGAGGAACCCCACGTTTTATAATTGATTTAAAAAATAAAATTGTGTTGATTGTATTATTTTATACTTATCAGTGTAAAAAAGGCTGTCATTTCCCTCCACTATTCTTGAATAATTCTTAAGAATTCATTAAGAATCCCAATAAATGTAGCTTCTTAACGAATTAATTCTTCATGAAGAACCTCTATAAAATTGATTGATTAAACTTGATTTAAATCCCATGCCCTGGATTATAATCCTATTTTAATTTAACTACCAATTCCAGCCTAACACACAAATGCATAATTGTAATGTTCAGAATTGGGTTTAGCTTGACTGACCAAACCAACAAAAATATAATGGAACATATAATTAGTGATACTTTGATAAATGATGCTTTTTAATCACGCTTGTTTGCATTTTATATATTTACCACACTACATTTTCTAATGTGGATTTCTTTTGCAGTACGGAGAGTTAATTCAACTTTCTGGGAAGGGGAAGGGCAAGATATAATGTGGAGAACATGTAATGCTGGTGTCTCAGGTTCGATTTTTGCCATTGATGGTGACATATCTGAGCAAATCCCCCGCACAATGCACGTTTTTGAGCCCCTGTTCAAACTGCCATAAGAACAAGGATGCCCTTTTTATTCCAAGATATTACATTTTAAGTGGGCTGACATATTTATGGATTTGGGGTTTTGAAGGTAGAACGTACCATTCTACCATTCCATCTCCTTCCTTAGCATTCTCTTAGGTTCATATTTGTAAATGAGTAAACATATGAATAATCTATTTTAAAATAGCAACGAAGCTAGTGGCAGGAGGACTTTCTGGAGGACAATGGCAGCAAATTTCTTTTTTTGAGCAGGGAGAAGATTGTCACCCACTCATTTGTGCCTCAAGTCCAGATTAGAATGACCCATCAGGAGCAATTGCTCTGGAGGTTAAAAGAACTGTAAGGTTCCCTGTCAATTTACTTAAGAATAAGGTCTTCCAAAAAGCAATTGGTACACTGCGTATCCATGAAAAATGGTAAGTGAACTACAAAACAAAGGTGCAAGCCATCTTCCTTAGAGTTATGTACAAAGAGCTGAATGCCACATCTATTGTCAAGGTAAAGATAGAGATTCCCTTATCACATACGTGCTAGTCATTCTCAACTCTAGTGGCTGGTGTTCATTTCTCATCTCCTCTTCGCTTTCAAAGCCGAAGAGCCAATGCTGCCCGAAGACGAATCCAAGCATGACTAAACGCCAAAGGTGCACAGAACGCTGTTACCTTCCCACCAAAGTGATCCCTATTTTTCTACTTGCATTTTTACATGCTTTCGAACTGCTAGGTTAGCAGAAGCTGGACAAGTATCGGGAGCTCACTCCGTTATGTGGCATTAGGGATTTGAACCACCAAACTGCCGACTTTTCCGATTCACAAGCTCAGTGCTTTAGCCACTGAGCCACTGGATCCCTGTACATCTTTTGCAAGAACAAACAAACAGCAGATCCTAATTTTCCAATGCAGGGTACTTTTTTCAACTAGGAGAAAATCTCTGAATGCTTATGGACATATTTATGTGCATATATCGCTGCAAATATTCTCACAATCTTTACTATTCAAAATAACCATGCCTCTACTGTAGAACAACACTCAAATCTCAACATTCTCACATGTTTCAATTGTGATGAATGTTTTAAATACATATTTTCTATGCAACCTATACAATTAAGGTTAATTACAGGTTTTATATTTTAACCTATTTTCTTCTTCTTTTTTTGCAGCAAAAATAAGCTTATATTCCAAACAAAGGAAACCTCATTTTTCACTGACTAAAGAAGGAACAGGGGAAAAAAATAAACACTATTTCTACTCCAAAACAACTGGACTTTGCTGTTATCGTTGGCATTCTATTAGAGTTTGTTGCAAAATCAAAACCAGAAGCACATAGAGATTCCACTGGATTCAATAACTTCTTTATAAATATAATAATAGATTTACAATACCATTACCAGATTATTCTTCAAGTAAACACAAGCAGGAGAGTTAGTTTCATTTCAGCAGAGCAGTGCGGAGTGGACAGAGTCCAGAGTGGACAAGAGAGTATAGAGTGGGGAGTAAACCATGCCCAGTCTTAAGCCTAAGTTTTCAGTTTTGAGTCTCTGCACAGAATCAGAAGTGGTTAGCTTCCATTGGCTGACTGAGTTGCTATGCCTATTCATTGGAAGACCTTGTTACCATTGGCTCTCCCAGTTCATGAATATCTTTACACATTTCTGTTTCTTTGACACTCCCCACAAAAAGTTTAGCAATTCAGTCTTTTGGTCGGCTTCTCTATAATATTGCTTGAGCCATAAAACAAAAAACACACCTAGGATGTAAGCAGGAACTTCATTTAGCAAACTTTTCCTAATCTTGGCTAGGCAATTAAAAGTTTGTTAAAACCTATTTCACAAGAAACTAAGATCGATAAGCCAACTTCCCTGGCCTTCTAACATTCCATTTCATTTCATAAAGACAGAAATGACAAGTTGCAGAATCAAACAGGTCAAGGAAGGATTTTAGCTTCAGAGGGCAAATAACCATTTCCCCTCTCCTGCAACCCCTCAATTCTGCCTTTACTTGATAGAATGGAATTGTAGTCTTTTCCACTTTATAGTATATTAATTATAATCAAATAGGATACATGATCACCATAACTATCCAGTAATCTATATAATGTCTAAGATAAGAGTATGTTGAGATAAACGTTTTCTATCTCCTCTGTTCTGCCATTCTGGACTCTGCAAAATTTGGCAAGGAAGTTGACTAAGTTCACCAAGCGATATTAAAATCCAGGTTTTTAAGCAGCCCACTGCTAGTTTCACATTGGACTCTTATCAGTCACCATGAGAAAAACAGGTCTGCAGATTTAAACAGCCCTGAAATGGGGCACCTGATCTCTGCTCTTTGACAACGCTTTTAACAATGACAAAGCACAGTTTCCATTTTGCTCTCATAATCTCCCTGCTGAATCAGGTCAAGAACCCATCTCACACTGTTATTTTCCAATAACTGCTATTCAGAGGAAAAATACCTCTAATCCCGGAGAGAGCATACTGGCATGACTAATAGCTGTTCTTATCCTCTATGATCTCCTTTGGAATTCACCTAAATTAACGGCCAAGCTTCATCTTCTTGTTGAAGATTTCCTGTTGCTTCAGAAAAGGGCAAGTAGCATTGTATCTGCAGATCCTTTTCTTGGGTAAATTGGCTGAATTGCAATATCAACATTTCATTTGAACAAGGAGGGAAAAGTAATAGGAATCATAGAATCACAGGGTTGGAAAGGAACTTGGAAGTCTTCTGTGGCAGGAGGTCATAGATTAGATTAGATTAGATTTGGAAGAGACATTAGAGGTCATCTAGTCCACCCCACCCCCCAGGCAGGAGTCCCTCCATAATTTCAGACAAATGGCAGTCTAATATCCTCTTGAAAATCTCAAGTGTTGGAGCTCCCACGACCTGCAAACTGTTCCACTGGTTGATCGCTCTCACTATCAAAATGTTTCTCCTTATTTCCAGGTTGAATCTCTCCTTGGTCAGTTTCCATCCATTGTTCCTTGTCTGGTTTTCTGGTACTTTGTAAAACAGTCTGACCCCCTCCTCTCTGTGGCAGTCCCTCTATCATGTCTCCCCTGGTCCTTTTCTTCCCCAGACTGTTTCTGCAATTGTTATTTGTATGTTATATTCTCTAGTCCCCTAATCATCCTGGTTGCTCTCCTCTGCACTTTCTCTAGAATTTCAATATCTTTTTTGTAGTGTGATGTCCAAAACTGGATGCAGTACTCTTGGAGTTGGAGACTTTGGCCTGCCACCCATGGTGGCTTCTGGTAATTGCTTTCTTTATGCAACCATGCTGCTTTTACCTGGGGTCTCTTATTTTTCTTTCTCTCTGGTGATGTGGGCAATTGGACTTTTATAAGCTAATTTTTTTCAGTTTCCCAATCATCCTGAATTGTTTTTCCAATTCAGGTCAACCTAAGGCATTGAGAAAGTCAACTCAGATCTAGTATCTTAAAATTGGCTTGAAAAAAAACACAGCTAATGGTATTTTGCAGGCCTTTGAAAGGGTTTTAAGGGTGGGGAGAGACCATTTGCCTTGCTCTTCCTGCTGACCACCCTAGGGGTGAAATGTTCCTAATTCACTCATGCCTGTCAGTCATCAGACAGCCGGTCATGAAGGGAGTGTGAGGCTCCGCCCACTCACTCAAATGCTGCCATTTTGGTTCTTTTACTTTCTGCGCATGCACAGAATGCTTTGTGTATGCACATAGGGTAAAAGAACCCTATGTCCTCGGAGAGGGTCGGCAAATCCATCCCTCCATCCCTCTATCCCTCCATCCCTCCATCCAACTATCCATCTATCCATCAAATCATCCATCCATCCATCCATCAATCAATCAATCCATCCATCCATCCATCCATCCATCCATCCATCCATCAATCCATCAATCCATCAATCCATCAATCCATCCATCCATCCATCAATCCATCAATCCATCCATCCATCAATCCAAATGGGTGCGTCCAGGCAGGTGGGTGGAGCCTCACACTCCCTTTGTGATTTGCTCTCCAACGATTGACAAGCACAAGTGAACCGGGATCATTTCACTCCTAGACCACCCCTTGAACTATTGATATTTACTAGAGTAAAAAAAATCAAGATGGCAGACGAACCCTAGACCAAAACCTCATGTTTTTGTACGTCTACAAAATGATGTATATAACAAAGAGTTGGAGCTTTGTTTGCCCAGTTGCAACTTCCCTCTTAGCTTTTTTGAGTCCCTCCCATGCTACAAACTGCAGAGAAAGACCAAAATCTGAGTATCATTAGAAAGGGAAAGCAAACTCTCTCTGATCACCTTCTGTATAATATGGATTAGAAAAGGACAGATTGCGAGGAGTGACCCTCCTTGACTCTTGTAGTAAGATCTATGCCTTTTTAGAAACACAAGCTTTGTGAAAGTTTGTTGCCTATGCACACCTCACATTCACCCAATCAAGTTATGTATGCTGAAACCAACGAGGTTTATACATAATTGGAACCCTCAGTTGGTGAATTAGTAACTATGGAACCCTTCTGAGGACAAAGCATTTCTTTTGAGTGGAAAGACATTTTTTTCTGAGGTTGCCAAAGCCAGAGAACAATTGCACCCCCAAGAGTGCAATCACACACCAATTCTGCCACCATCTTTAAATATGTTTTAGCATTTGAATTTGCCAGCAGCTGTGCATTTCTGCCAGACATCTGTGGTGACCTGGATGGGAAATAAAGTTTCAAAGTGGTTTGGTATTTCAATCCTGTAACTATCCAGGGGGGGCTGGTTCAATTGCAACTTCTGTTGTGATATTTTTGGGTAACTTCCACAGCATGTATCTGGGTGTGCATCAGGAAAACCAGAGAAGAGAAAATTGAAGGAAGGAGGGCGGAGATATGGAGAAACAGAACAGCCCAAAGCAAAATTCATTCTGCTGCCTGAGTCCCAGCGACTGGCTAGGTCCCACAAGGTTGGCCTTCTCCAGGTCCTGTCAACTAGACAATGTCGCTTAGGGGAAGAGCCTTCTCTGTGGGGGCCCCGGTCCTCTGGAATCAGCTCCCCACAGAGATTCCCACTGCCCCCATCCTCCTTGACTTCTGTAAGAATCTTAAGACTTATCTATGCCGCTAGGCTTGGGGTCATTAGATTCTACCTCCTTGGCCGACGAATTATATATATGCTGTTGCTGAGTGGGAATGATTAATTTTTTAATATAATGGGGATTTTAGATTAGATAAGTGGGTTATATATTAATTAGATTTAGGATTTGTATTGTATTGTTCTTTTTATATGTTGCAAGCCAACCCAAGTACCCGGAGAGAGGTGGCATATCAATCCAATAAATAAATAAATCCAATAAACAAATCCAATCAATTAATCAATCAATCAATCAATCAATCAATCAATCCAATAAATAAATAAATCCGATAAATAAATAAATCCAATAAATAAATAAATAAATCCAATAAATAAATAAATAAATCCAATAAATAAATAAACAAATCCAATAAATAAATCCAAATAAATAAATAAATAAATCCAAATAAATAAACAAATAAATCCAATAGATAAATAAATAAATAAATCCAATAAATCCAATAAATAAATCCAATAAATCCAATAAATAAGTAAATAAATAAATAAATCCAATAAATAAATCCAATAAATAAATAAATAGATAAATAAATAAATAAATCCTATAAATAAATCCAATAAACCAACCAACCAACCAACCAATCAATAAATAATGGCCATACTGGCTAGCCTTATCAAGTTGCCCCTAAAATGCAAAGCATGTGACCTCTACATTGGATCGAGCTGTTAACAACAAATCGACAACTTCCATCCATTTTGGGATGGTTTTTAAAAAATTCTTCTTCTTCCCTAAACGGATTTGTATAAACAGCAACAACAAAAACAAAAGTATTTCCGAAGGCAATCGGGAAGATCTGCGCATCTTTCCTGCCGTCTGCACCGAGCACCACCGCAATCATTAAAATACCCCTGCTGATTCCCTGCTGATGCCAGCGAGTGCATAGCGATGTCTCCTTGCTAAACACTGGCAGGAGACACAATTGCTGCATGCTACGTTACAAAGGCAATGGGGGAGCAGGGAGAACATCAAATTGCTACATCGTCGAAAGTCCAAATGATGCCCATCCTTATTGCTTCGAAGATAAATTTACTCCCTTTGAGAAAAGAAAAAAAAAAGAGAACTTTGCCTTTTCTTTTTTTTCCAAATTTATGCGTGTTGTGTGTTCTAAACAGATTGAGCTTCCTAGGGCTGATTTACACTAGCTGTTGGCCTCAGTGTCAATAGCTTCAGAAAGCACAGGGCTGGCTGGCGTACGAGACAAATGGGCCTCTCTTCTTGCAGAGGTAGATGTGAAGAGGCAACTCCATAGAGGAACTGTCAGCTGTGATGTCTACTGGGGCTTTTCAAACATGTCCCCCTGTGACTGCAGAAGTCAGGGTTGCTGTGCAGAAATCTCTATCCAGAGGGAGGATTCATATCTGCAGCCCTGTAAGGTACGAGGAGGTGTTGAAATGAACGGAGCTGTCTAGGCTTCCAGTCCTGTCACCCAGCCATCCAATTCTGAGGATTATGCAGCCATCCATGCATTTTACCCTGAAGAATCACGGATGGAGCTGCTAGCATCCTGACTATTCAGGGTGCACTTGCGGACAATTAGGAAATGACAACACCTCTGGGACACTGATTTCACTTTCTAAACATTATTCATAATTTTTTCCCCCTCTGGGTGACTGGGCAGAATTTAACATGCCAAGCATTTCCTCTACTCTTCTTTCTTTTCACTTTTGTGTTTCGGGTGTGGGCTTCTGTCGGAGCTAAGGAAAGAGAAACCAACTTTGACAATGCAGGAGTTTTGCAGACTAGATGGACCATGAGGTCTTTTTCTGCCGTCAATGTTTCTATGTATTCTCGGTGTGTCAGAGCACTGCTGAAATTTGGGACTGTCCTCGACACGGCTATGCTTACAGCTTGGCCTCTTCTTATCTTTTACATTATAAATTACTGCAGATATGGCATTTGTGCTACCATACTGGACTCTGTTAAATTCACACTTAAATGAAGAGGTGAGTCACAGGAACAATTCACCACCTCGATTTTCTGCTTGTTAAAACTAATACGGATTGGCGGCAGGCTACAGGAAAGCCACTTTCAAGGGCTTCCCTGAAGCCTGCTAGCCACTGACAGGAGTTAATTTCTCCAGCTGCTAGGTCAGCCAATCAGTGGCAGCTATGCAAATAACTACTATGTCTGTCCATCTGTCCATAAAATTTCTCGTGTGTCCAATCACACTTGGCCAATAAATAATTAATAATAATAATAATAATAATAATAATAATAATAATAATAATAATTTATTAGATTTATATGCCGCCCCTCTCCAAAGACTCGGGGCAGCTCACAACAATGTATATATAAAGAATTCTATACTATTCTATTCTATTCTATTCTATTCCATTCCGCTCCACTCCATTCCATTCTATTCCACTCCACTCCACTCCATTCCACTCCATTCCATTCCACTCCATTCTATTCCACTCCACTCCACTCCATTCCACTCCACTCCATTCTATTCCACTCCATTCCATTCCATACCATTCCATACCATTCCATTCCATTCTATTCCACTCCATTCCATTCCACTCCACTCCATTCCATTCTATTCCACTCCATTCCACTCCATTCCATTCCACTCCATTCCATTCTATTCCACTCCATTCTATTCCACTCCATTCCATTCCATTCCACTCCATTCCACTCCACTCCATTCTATTCCACTCCATTCCACTCCACTCCATTCCATTCCATTCCATTCCACTCCATTCCATTCTATTCCACTCCATTCCATTCCACTCCACTCCATTCCATTCCACTCCATTCTATTCCACTCCATTCTATTCCACTCCATTCCACTCCATTCCATTCCATTCCACTCCACTCCACTCCATTCCATTCTAACAGACTCTTTTTCCTCAACTCACACAGTTAAAAATGCCCTTGATATGGTTATGCCTACAATTTATGCCCCTATAATCCTGGAGAAATGTGTTGTGTTTTTATAACACAACACAGCGGTATCTTTCTTTTGACTCTAGAGCATAATGCTGGAAATGACACTAGTTATATATTCCCCTTTAAAAACGGTCTTGGGTCAAGTTAGTGGAGGTTTACTACATTTTAGATTTGTGTTGCATCCTTTTTTTTTTTACAGGTAGCTTTTGGGTAACATCAAAATGGAACCTGACCATCACGGCCATAAATGGTGATGGTCATAAAACAAGTGATCAGATAACATTTTAAATGACCTTTTTTAAATGCTGGTTTTAATCCCAAAGGTACTTTTTCAAGAGGCAACTGGACTTTCTTTGAAGAGGTTTCATTTCTCATCCAAGAAGATTCTTCAGCTCTGACTGGACGTGGGGAATGGAAGGATCCATTTTGCTTGCAGACTGCTGGTCATTTGTATTCTTTTAGAGAGTTATTGAGGCCACCCGGAGGTCCTTAGGATCACCTAAGTAGGGCAAATGGGTGTGGAGCCTATGCAGTAAATGGGATCGGTGATCTGGTAGGACATTTTAGTGGGCTCTGGATGCCGGCATAGGCGCGCCACTGCATGAGAAGCAAAAAAAGGTGAAAATTGCTAAAGTCTTGCCCGCATGAACCTCCTCATGTGAGATTTTGCTTCGGGTGCATGCACAGAAGTGAAGTCTTGTGCAGGAGCACAAGTGCACTTGTTGGGCACACGCGCAACCACGCTAGCCTCAGGATCCCGGTACCAGTAGGAAAAGGTAAATGGAGCCCTTCACCGAGCCTATGTCAAAATTGTACAGCCCTCTCTCCACAGAGGAGGGGGGGAATATGACATCATCTATACCCAGTCCACAACATAGTCCTTTCACTACTTCCCAGAAGGCTCCACACCCATTTGCACTACACAGGTGACTCTGAGGATACATATAAACCCCCAAGTAGCCTCAACAACTCCCTCAAAGAAGGCAAATGACAAGCTATCCACAAGGAATATAAGGAAGGAATATAAAACCCATTTCCTCACCATCCAGTCAGAGTTGAAGAAGCTTCTTGGATGAGAAGCGAAATGTCTTCAAAGAAAAAAAGAACAAGATAGTCCAGTTGTCTCTTGAAAAAGCACCTTTGGGATAACCATGACTTGGATGACTGAAAATCTCCATGGACATTTTATTTATTTATTTGTTTGTTTGTTTGTTTGTTTGTTTGCTTGCTTGCTTGCTTGCTTGCTTGCTTGCTTGCTTGCTTGCTTGCTTGCTTGCTTTGCTTGCTTGCTTGCTTACTTACTTACTTATTTATTTGAGTTGGAAGGGACCATACAGGCCATCAAGTCCAACCCCCTGTTCAAGCAGGAAACCCTTTGCTGGTGGTAGTTAAGCATATACCATGCTTAACTACTAAGTGCTAAGTGAACACACAACAAACCAACAGTCATTAAGTAAATCAATGGTCCACCTGGGCTGTTTTCCCCTGAAACCAGAAGTAAATGCTGTTTTTCAGCAAAAGCATCATAAAATGTGACTGCAGAATATTGCAAACAGATGTAAATGTGGTCAGTTCCCAAGCACCTGAAGTCGACATACACTCTCATCAGGATTGGGCTACTGCTCGGATGGGAGGGTGGGGGGATGCAGTGGGGTAGTGAAAATGGAGCTCCATCCCAGAGCACCCATTTTGCACTGAAAGATGTTGAAAGAAAATGCAGGGCGTCCTGCATAAGCCACGCCCACAGTGTGGTAGTAAAAAATTTGGTAGCCCTTCACTGACTCACGTATACAAACAAAAAGTAGCCTACAAATTCTAATTAGTATAAGCCACTGTAAAATCACTCATATCAAATTCTGATCAATCCAGAAGTACACTCTCAAAATCTGCTAATCCTCAGGATCTGCTAAACCTTGTATTTCTTTGCAAATCAGTACAACCAAAATTCAAATTACTCTAGAATTTTAGTCGCAAAGTTTAATGCCATGAATTATTTTATGAGAGCTGCCGTAAAGGTGGTTGAAATGGAAAAAAAGAAAACTCCAAATAAAGAATGTTCTCTAAAATTAGAACAATGTTTTAACATATGGAAATCTTCACCATATGTTCGTATGATGTCCACAAACTGGAAGTTGGAAATAAATGCATGGGGAATATAGTTTAACAAATTCACACAACCTTTCCTGATGTTAGAGGAGAGGTGGGTTCCTACCAATGCGATCCAGTGCGCACGCTCCAGTATTGGCCCACCAATGACACAATTTTGGCATGATGGCCCCAGTGCTATTTTTGCTGATCCGCATGTGCCACCATCTATTTTTTGTAAATTATTGTGGGGGGGGGGTTGGGTCTCTGAGCATGCACAAAAGTAAAATCTCGCAAGGGGATGTGCACGCATGTGAGCTTAGCGAGAGTGCATGCACAAAATGTTGTGATGCACACTGGTAGGAAAGGTAAGAGGAACCCGCCCCTGTGTTAGAGCCCAATTCTATAACTTCCTTAAAGCTTTCAGGGCACAGGTTTCTGGACTAGAAAGTAATCTAACAGGTGTGACTACAAGGCCAGGTCAAAAAAAATATCAAGATGGTGCTTGCAATGGATTGGCTAAAATGCCGCTAATTTTTGTTAACATCTGTCATGACTTTTTTAACCGTAGCCTTTTGAAAGCTAAATATAATGTGGACAAATAAATAATATTATATTAATGTCTCAAGACAAGTGATGCAGCTTCCACATATTACTACAAACACTCAAGTGCTAGAGATGGATGATTCTCACAGGCATTGTTGATATTAACCATTATGGACATATCTGGTGATCCCCCCCCCCCAGAAATAAAAATAGTCTAGTGACCTGGATATTCAGGTTTCTTGACATGTTTATGATTCACAGCAACAGTGCCATTATTTTAGTCTTTTCATGAGATTTGCCTGCGTGAAGGCTATTTTCTCATAATTGACTATTCTTTCCGAGGTTCATCCATGTCTAGTGCCAATCCACCAACATTTAATCAGATGGAGGCATTTTTACAAGTTAGGATGCCTGATCCTGTTGGGGTCACCACTAATCATGTGCAGTGTCTCCATCTAGACATTGATGACTGCAGAACACCTAGCACTTTCTTTCCTTGACACATATTATCAGTATAAATTGCACATGGCTGTGGACACTTGTTTAAAATGAAATTGCTGATGAGAATGGCAAGTCAGAGCGCTTTTATTGTTATGGCCTTTTGAGAGGGACAAGGCATTGCTCAGTTAAATGGGGTATATTACTCTTCATTTCAGTGACCCTGTATTCCTTGTACAATGCAGTTTGTTGTGGTATCAGAGAATGCCTGTGAAATTAAAAATAAAATTCACACTGAACAAGTTGCAGCTATTTCTCTCAAATGTGACCTGAGGAAAAGCTGGTCAAAAAAATTCTGTTTAATTCTTCTTTCAAAAAGTGATTCCTGCCAAAACAGTTCAAAATCAAGAAAACACAAAGAAAAAGGCTAAGAGGAGACGCTAAAAGTAACGGTTAAAATTTTAAGACATTTCAGAAAAATGGTACTTATATGCAGAAGTCATGACAGAGGTCTAAAAGATTTGAGGGAGCATTAAAGATTTTTTTAAAAAATCCCAACTGTTTTCCTTGCTGTATAACACCACCACATTACAAACAAAAAAATTACGACAAACATGACTTCTCTCTGTTGTTAGTTACACATTAACAAGGAAACCATTCTACCCAAATGGGGCCAAAACAGAAGATGTGAAAAACAAAAATGAGAATTAGTTTATATATCAAACAGTGATTTGAACAAAAAGTCAGATTGTTAATATTTTGGGGCACCAAAATGTAAGCGACTATGTATATTAGGTTTTGTGTGTGTGTCTGTGTGTGTGTGTGTGTGTGTGTGTGTATGAATGAATAGTTTCTTTGTTAGACTGTGCCTCACTGCTAAGAAAATTGCATTGTTATTTCGGTGTAAATTTATGTAAGGGGAAAGAACAATACTACTTAAATGAAGTTAGACAGCACAAATTAACTCCTTAAGGATTACTGCAACTCCAATGTTTCTCTATACGGAGCACATATCTTAAGGAGCTTTGAAAAAAACCAAAAGAAATATATATAAATATATATATATATAAATATATATAAAACTCAACAATCCTAGCAATTTATAATTCATATACAGATGTTCACCTGCATCCTTTTGATTCTCTATATGAAAGAGAGAGAAAGCAACAAGGAGAAAAAGAGAGAAACAAGAACAGATATGCAGAATTAATGAGCAAGTGGATCAAAATGCCCCCAGTTATGTGTGATATATGACATTCATAAAGAAAAGAAGTTGCCCAATCTCTCCCGCCCACCCAAAAGCATGGAGATCATAATACCATGTGTCTTGCCAAGAAAGAATTTAATCATTGTGCAAAGAAAAATAAATGAGTGTTGAAGTGGTTTCCCTCTGCAAACACATACTGCGAATTAGATCAGCAAATGAATATACATAAAATATGCTCCATTCAAAGGTTGCTATTGAAAGAAACCAAAAATAGCACTCTATTTGAGAAATAACAGACAAGAGACGTGAAAGAGCTGATGTCCAACGAGGATGTTTTTCGGTGGTTTTTATGCAGAGCTTGTTACACACTTTCAGAAACCAAAAACATTCAGGAAATGTTTCGTAGCTCAACTGTAACTCCGTGCACCCCGGTGTGGTAACTCCCTTTTGATTGTGTACCAGTGACAAGTGTTTACAAATTGGGGTTTACACATAAGCAAAGTAAAAATGCATTCAGGTCACAGACAGAAAGAACGGAAAAAAAACTTACAGACAAATTGGAGTTTGTCACAAACAAACAAACAAAAAAACCCAAAACAACCCGGCTGGATTTTTCTAACCTGGTTTTTAGGTTGATTAAAAAGTGACTCGACCTCTCACAAGTGGGCTTTCACAGACAGAGGCAACAGACAAGCCAATGCTAAAAGACTCAAAGCGAGGAAAATGAGTTGGTTTGGCTCTGGATTGGACGGAGGAAATGAAAACGGAGAAGAGTGAAGGCAGCATGGAGACGTGGAAGGAAGGTACTCACGAATGGTTAAATCCATCACTTGAGAGGCCAAGCAGAAGACAGGATGCTCATACATTTCTCTCTTTTTCCCTATAAAAGAGGATTTGGGCATGCAAGAGGCTTAGGTCAGAAGTTAAGAGGTTATAGGTCATAGGTCAGAGGAAAACTTTACATTAGCTTTAAAGGAAAGTAGCTGTAGAATATTTGGGGATACATACAGGAAATAAAATTAAAATAATAGGAAAAAAAGGAGATTTAAAATTGGGTGTTTACTGGATTAACCATTCAGCATGCTCATGAGTCACAAAAGAGATTGTGCCCATGATTCTAAGGGTTTGTTCTGAATTCTTGGTAGAAATATAATGATCAGAACATCACAAACAGGAGGAAATAGAATTATGTTGATTTAAGGCTCCGAGATACTAAGGAGTTTAGCCTTTAGTATCTAAGGTTTTCACAGGTATTTCTTCATAAACATAGCCTCAAACAGCATTGCTAATCATCGTCACTTATCTTAATTTTAACGTAATCTAGATATTGAGACAGAATAAAAAGCATTTCATTTCCAAATGAATAGATTCCTTTTAGGAAACAAATTGCACAAATTGCACATGTGTGTATATATATATATGTATATGTAAAGTTAAAAACAATTTTAAAAAGCATCTCCTAGTGAGTGGACTATGCTCATGAGAGAAAACCTGAGGCATGCAACTTGCTGATGTTGGGTTGTTTCAATTAACAATCCCAGCATGCTTTGAAACTGACGCAACCACTTTTTCTAGAGGCAACATAAAAAAGTGGCTGAACCAACCACAAACAAGGAAAAGGAGAAGCAGAAGAGAGCAGGTAGTGTGGGATGAAAGTACTTCTCTGAAAACAACAGCTGGATTTAAAAGAGAGAAAGAAAGAGAGAGAGAGAGAGAAAGAAGAGAGGAAAACTTAAAATAAAAAAGTTTGTTGCTTCAAAGTTTCCCAGACCTAAAGTCACAGTGCCAAAAAAAGAGGGCAGAGAATTAACACAATCAAGAAGAATTGAGGCACAAAAGGAAAGTACACGCTAACTGTTCTACATTTTTGGGAAATGAATGCATTTTTACTTACAGATCATAAAGTTTGTTTTTGCATAGATATATCTGAAAGAAGAGAGGCACAGCTTACCGACAAAGTTAGTTAGGGTTATACAGAGCCCAGGGTCTATTCAAAAGGAAAAATAACAAGCCCAAAGGTGCTTTTTTCTACTGGAGTTCTCCCATGTCTTCATGAAGCAGATTTAAACATTGAAATTTGTAACAGAGTTCACCAATTAAAACCCGTGAAGTAGAAGGCTTGGATAAATTGCTTGATAGCTCAGCACTCAAGAGACTTGCTTCCCTTCTCTATTTTCACTGCTCATTATGGAGTCAAGAGTTGATAAACATCCTTTTAGTGCCCAATTCTTAAGTGTTTCTCACTGGATGCATAACAATGAATTCATTACCACTGGTACACAATTTGCATTGTCAATGGGGGAAAAAACATTGAAAGAGAGAGGAAGTATATCAGTGTACAGACCCTGGAAATATGTGACTTATCACAACAGACCTTCTGACAAGCAAGGACTAGAAAAAAGAAATTGAATAGTGATATTCATTCTGCCAGTGTTATTCCTCCAAGTGAACACAGTAAAGCTTGAGCTTACAGGAACAAGAAACCACCATCCATATTGCATGATCCCACGTTTCACATTTCACAGCAAGATATTTAACCGGAGTTTTACATTACTATTCAGCAACTACCGAGTAACAATGAAAATTGATGAATGCATTAAAGATCTATTCGCATGTATAATTAGATTCCTGCCAAAAGCGTATCTTCAAGCAAGTTTTAAAATGTCTTTTTTGATGGCTACATGTGTCTTTGGTCACTAATTGTTATTCTTTCCTAATGTAAAAGGTCAGCAATATCATCTGCGGCAAATTTAGAGTGACAAGAATGAGATCTGAAGCCAGCACAAGGCCAACTGACTTGACAGGAGCTGCTATACAAAAAGGGAAGGTGGCAAGCATTATCCAGGGAAAAATAGACATTTTTAATTAGCTTCTAAAGAAACGAATGCAGTGCAAACATTTCTGAGCATTCTGCTAATTCAGTTGTCCAGTGGGCCCACTGTCACAAACAGTGATATGTTGATTTCACTCTCTCTCTTTTTGTTTTTGGTTTTTTTTTGGGGGGGGGAGTTGGTAAGGGAAAATATATGACAGATTTCTTTTTCTATTCTTTGCAAGATTATTCTATTCTCCATTTAGCGTTATGTTTTAAAAAATCTATTTACGTCTGCTTATCTGGCAATGATATATGCAGATGATCTTTATTTTTAACACAGCTTTTAAAAATCTTCTTCGCTGAAAGAGGACGCTAACATTGAAGTTAAAAATTAAATTTACCTTACCTTCGATTTTTGCATATTCTGATAGCCGGGTATAGTTAGTCAATGCAGCTTGTTCTAAGCATTTACGGATGACAGCTTTTACCTCCTCTTGAGGGACAGGAGTAACTATGTCTTTCATCAAAACCTTGACATAAGGAAGCATTGATTTATTATGTCTTCTTAATTATTATTATTTGCAAAATAATCTACCCTCCCAATGCCCTTTGTCTCCCTCTCCTGGCTAGAAAAAAAGACAGCAGTAGTCTTATCCATTGGTCTTTGAAACATTGGGACTGGGCCTCTGAGGCCCACACTCTGGTTTTATCATTTATGTTTTGAAGCATGAAAGGATGAAGGATGTGCAACAAATCTACATAAGATGCACATTTTATAAAACGTTTACGCATGACATCTCAAAGTCACGATTTCCTTTCACCTTTACCAAGCTAGATTTTTGACCAAATTTGAATTTAATTACATTCTTATACCGCAACATAATAGAGCAATATCGTCTGATTTCACCAATTTATTTATTTTATTTTATTTTATTTATTAGATTTGTATGCCGCCCCTCTCCGTAGACTCAGTTGATGAAACTCCAGCCATAATAACCAATACTGTTCTTAAGATGCTACAGGACTGCGTGATTTGTAAACTGAACGTCTCTGGTATTTACATTTTCAAAGAAATTTATGGCTGTGAAATCAGCCCTGCATATGGCATTAATGTACACATCCGTAAAAAAAAATAAGTCACAGCTCCATTTGATAAAATACCATGGATTATGTGATAAGAGTACAGATTGGTTTTCTATGATTTATAGAATGTTTTAATTATATGCAACCATCCTTTAGAATAGCAAGCCTCCTGAAGAAATTTCCATAATGCTGATGATTTGAATCAAATCCATGGCTGCGCAAGAATCTATTTGAATCTATCCACGGCTGCCTCTAGAATCAATTTTTTATGGAAAGAATAGTTTTCTCCCCAGTGTATTGCTGAGCAAAAGCAGCCTTCGCTCTCCACAATGAAATAAAGCCTCTTTTTTTTTAGGAGAAAGGTAGCTCAGTATTCTGTGCACTACCATAATCGAAACACAGCTCACTCTCTATATATGAAGCTTCACTGAATGGATAGGTCGATTACTTCAGATACAGTGGAGCTACTGGGAGGACCATAACTCCTGGAAGGACAACTTGAGTAAGTCCAACCATGTAAACTAGCTCAGGGATCTCCAACCTTAGCAAGTTTAAGACTTGTGGACTTCAACTCCCAGAATTCCTCAGCCAGCTTTACTTTGCTGGCTGAGGAATTCTGGGAATTGAAGCCCACGAGTCTTAAACTTGCCAAGATTGGTGAGCCCTGAACTAGTGTCTACAATGCTTAGGATGAAAGTAGGATTAATACAATTATGCACACACGGAGAAAAAAAAATTCTCCTAGTCATCGTTTCCAAGAGGATAGAGAGGCAAATTAACTTCCTATCTTCAAACCAATATAATCCAAACCAATTTAAATCCTAGTAGACAAAGATGGCCAAATGTGTAAACTTGCTCATTGCCTTACCTTTTCAACAATCTTAACAAAATAACAAACTTGGAAGGGACCTTGGAGATCTTCTAGTCCAAGTCCCTGCTCAAGCAGGAAACCCTATACCAGTGATGGCAAAACTATGGCAAGTGGTGGCACATGGAGCCATATCTGCCGGCATGTGAGCCATTGCCCTAGGTTAGCTCCAGTGCGCATGTGCGTGCCAGCCAGATGATTTTTGGCTCACATGGAGGCTCAGAGAGGGCATTTTTGGCATCTGGAGGGCCTCCAGGGGGATGGGTGAAGACATTTTCACTCTCCCCAGGCTCTAGGGAAGCATCTGGAGCCTGGGGAGGGCAAAAAATGGGTCTACTGGGCCTACCGGAAGTCAGGAAGTGGGCCATTTTTGGCCTCCATAGGGTCTCTGGGGGATGGAGGAAGCCGTTTTTGCCCTCCCCAGACATTGAATTATGGGTATGGGTATTCACACGTGTGTGATAGCGTGTGCGCATGTGCTTTCAACGCCTGAGGGAAAAAAGGTTTGCCATCACTGCCCTATATCATTTCAGACAAATGGTTGTCCAACCTCTTCTTAAAAACTTCCAGTTTTGGAGCATTTACAATTTTTGGAGGCAAGTCGTTCCACTGATCAATTGTTCTAAACGTCAGGAAATTCATCCTTAGTTCTCAGTTACTTCTCTCCTTGATTAATTTCCATCCATTGCTTCTTGTCCCGCCCTCAGGTGCTTTGGAGAATAGCTTGATCCCCTGTCCTTTGTGGCAGCTCATGAGATATTGATCTTATGCTTACCCGTTCCAGGAGTGATAATGTGGCTTTTAAAGCTCCTTCTGGTCGGCCAAATGGGAAACAGTACCTAGAAATAAGACATAGTTTTTAATACTTTTTTTTTTACCACATATTTACATTATATAGCTGCATCAATTTCCCTGCCTACTTTCATCTGAATTCTTGTGTCAATAAACACTGGTTTAAAAGAAACTACAGGATCTGAGTTGAACATTTAAGTTAATGTCTTTTTAGAAAAATCTAGAATTTTTTTTGGGGGGGGGGTTATAAATTTTTTATTGTTTTTCACACCTTGCAGAGATTCCAATTTACATACCTCAAATTAAAATATAATGCAATACAATATCAAATGCCAATTTCTTAGTCAAATTAATCAAATTTTTCAAATTATTCATTCAATTATTTTCTGGTACATATCATTCATCCTGTGCTACCTCCTTTCCAAATACTATCATCCGGATTTTAGATAATGTTCTTCACTTTCATTTATATTTAAGATGCTATAGCTATCTAAATTTCTCTTGGCTATTTGCTGTTTTTCTTAACTATGCCATCATGTTTTCAGTCCCTTCTTAGAAAACACATTCCTACTTTCATTTTAAAAAAAACCAAAACAAAAACTTCATTTTATCATAACTGCCCTTAACAATAGAAAATATCCAAATTTACGACTCTTTGAAAGCCCAGGAAAGAAAGAGGAAAAAATAAATAAATAAAGAATAAAAGAGAAAAGAAAAGAGAAAAGAAGAGCAGAAAAGAACAAGTCTAGAATTTTTAACGAATGAATGAAGATGCACAAGGTTCAGATACATTTAAATTTTGGTTAAAACACAGGAAATGAGGCATGGCTAGATCCAGCATTACTTCACATATAATTTATACCATTACAATTTTATGAAGTTGAGACTGTGGAGTGCTACTATCATTTCAATAAATATGAACAATGTTGATTCCTTCCCAAATTAGCTGAGGGATGGGTATATATTTTGTGCTTACAACATACATTCTCTTGATATGATACTTGGAGTTCTATCAGGAAAGCAGCTGGGACAACTGAGGATTTCAAACTGGAAGTGATGTTTACAAGTAGAGCAGAGGAAATACCAACCAAGATGATTGTACTAGTTTTCCTATCCTGTACAGATCTCTTCCAAGTTAATAATTTGATTATTGGAGACTTTTGGACCAATTATTACTGTAACTGCATGACTGTTTCAGAGAAAATGGGCTTCTCTGTGCTTGAATCAAAGAGAGTAAAGAACATGGGAGCACACAACAGACTTAAACTTAATATTAACCGCTCCAAACTTGACTGTAAAAAATATGACTTCAGTAACCGAGTTGTCGAAGCGTGGAACTCATTACCAGACTCCATAGTGTCATCCCCAAACCCCCAACACTTTACCCTTAGATTATTTATGGTTGACCTATCCAGTTTCCTAAGAGGTCAGTAAGGGGCGAGTGCCTTCCGTCCCCTGTCCTATTGCTCTCCTATATCTCCTATACCTTTCTTCTATTCTTATATCTCTTCTTCTATTCTTTCATTGATATGTTCCATTACTATACCTTCTTTTCTATCATTTCTTAGATATATTTTACTATGAGTATCTCTTCTATAACCTTCATCATGTATTTTACTATGTGTATACCCACTAAAACCCTCATTGTGTATTGGACAAAATAAATAAACAAACAAACAAACAAACAAACAATTTGCTAGTAATAAGGATATAGGCAAAAGGAAGGAAGAAAAAAAACATCAGACAACAACATGGTATAATATTATGTCCCAGTCATTGTCCCCAGATAAAGAAAACATCTGTTTTGGTTTTAAACATAAAATGTGAGCCAAAACCTGCTCATCTCCTTATCATCAGTTTTAATTAATAAATATAGGCAATCCTCAACCTATGGCGGCTCTTGGGACCAGAATGCCAACAACCAACACATAGCTAAGCAAAGTGGTTGCTAATTAGGTTATGCCTGATTTTACCACATATTTTTTGCCTCAGTTGTTAAGTGAATCATTGGTCATTCAGTGAATCTCTCTCCCCCATTGACTTTGTTTGTCAGAAGCCAGTGAAATAGGTGATCATATGGCCCCAGGATCTTGCAACCATTGTAAATACATGCTGGTTACCAATTGCACAAATTTTGGATATGTGATTGTGGGGATGCTGTTGCTAATAAATTAATTATCTATAGAATACACAATCTATAGCAGGCCTGCTGTTCATGGGAACTTGGGAGGGATGATTTTCATGAGAGAGCAGATACCGCCACAAAACATGGTTCAAGGCTATCCTATGCCCACCCACCTGGGCGGAAGCAGAGGAAAGACCTGGCATGCTGGCACAATCTGAATGGGCAATGTGACAAGTTTGTGGGCGGGGAACAAGGGATGTGAACTTTCAACTGGGTGGGAAACTCAGATTCATGTTTCCCAGTGTAGGTGCCAGGATGGCTGTGGAAATAAATCAGAACTTTGAGGAGTACTTTGACTCGGACTCTGATTTAGTTCGGATGTTACCTGGAACCTTGACAGCTGTGATGATCACAAGTGTGAGGACCAGATGTAAGTTACTTTCTTCAGTGTTTACTAGAACTTCAGAACTTCTAGTACAACATTTGGGGTATTTCCTCTTGGGGGTGTGTGTGGCTTTTTTCTACTGATGCAAAAAGCAAGATTTCTCTTTCCTTTTAGATTCCCTCTTCTCAAAATTCTGATAAAAAGATCACAAAACCCTCCCAACAAGAGTTTTAGGTTAGGAGACTTTGAAGAGGAAGAGACAATTTTAAAGACTGTCTTCTTTAGGAAAGTCTTCCATTCCTAAAAGGAAGGTTACTCACATAGCAATCAATTTCAACCATTGATAAATTTAAGTGGAACTGGTCACCCTGGAGTAATGGCAAATTTAAAGCTTAAAATAAGCCGTTCTTCTCCTAAGCATTCTATTTATTTATTTATTTATTTATTTATTTATTTATTTTGTCCAATACACAATAATACACAATGAAGGTTATAGAGGATATAGTAGAGAAGAAATACGAGATATAGGAGAGACTATAGGACAGGGGACGGAAGGCACCCTTAATGAATTGCTACTACTTAAGCAAGCCATGCTAACTCCAACAGTGGAAACTTGAGGACATGGTTTCTGATTTGGAAATTGAAATAGTCATTATTACCTAAAATGCGTGATTTGATTTTCCAACAACACTCGCAGACGCTCTTTGATTTCTTCAAACTGCTCTTTTTCTTCTACTGTTACCGTTCCTATTCCATCGGGCCTGAAGGAAAAACACTATGAATAACTTGAAAGCTGTCTCATGACTTTTGTGAATCGCCAACACTGTAATCCAAAGTGTGTGTGTCTTTACCCTTTTAATTTTTTTTTTAAAAAAATGGTGTGAACAAATAGTATCATTTCAATTACAAACATGAAATTGATGATGGGAGTCCTCCAGACTTAGTCGCATGAGATTTGCCCTATGTAGTCCTGCTAATCAAAACACCTGAACTGTATGGATTACAACACCCAATTTTAGATTGAAGCTAAGAAGCTAAGACGTTTTGCTGGGTCTCTGCCTTTCTATGGAAACCATACACTTTCCTGTTCATATATTATATTTTATAAACCAGTTTGGAGGGTTTTTTTTAAAAATCATAAACACAATTTTTCACCATTGCATACTTAAACTATCCCCAAATAGATCAGAAAATACTTGTGATCATTCATGGCAGGAGGTGCAAAACTACAGTTACTGAATATTGTAGTGCTTGAGGTTCATTTTCTGAGAGTATCAATCTTGGCAGTAGAGAGTGGCTGCTTGTATGCCTCTTAAACAAGCACATGCCCAATCAACATTTTAGATGAAAAGAACAATACCCTTGACTCCTGTAGTTTTCTTGACAGATTTACAAAAGTAGGTTTCCATTGTTTTCACTTCCAAGATGTTTTTTTGAATTCCCATCCAGATCTAAACATTTGGAAACCCCATGTGTTCATCAATTAGTAAATTAAAGGTGAGAGGTGACATATACAGAATAGGAGGAATAGTAGCTTTAATAGAAATGATTGTTTTTCCCTGGGGAAGTATCAAAGATCTTGTTAAAGTAGACAAACAATAACCTATCTTGATCATTACAAAAAAGGATGCACTTTCTTTTAACATCAACAATTACTGTTGCTAATGCTGAACTCATTAAATACATATCTGAAAAAGGGGTAGATGACTTCTGATTTGCAAACAATGTAAGGATAAGACCAGCTTAAATCAAAATGCTTTAGATGATTAATAGCTGAATAAACAAGTCAACTGAACCAAAGATTATAATTCTGGATAAACAATATTTGATACCCGTGTTATAATATCTAATTTATTTAATCTCATTTATATAGCCACCCAGCTTCCAACCCATTCTGGACAGCTCCCAATCCATTAGCATTAGGACATAATATTGCATCAGCTTTAGTGTGCAAAAACATGAGATACTAATAGTCAAGAAGGTAATTTCTTAATGCCTTTCCTGCAAATATGTACCTTATTCAAGATTGAAAAGAATGATGAACATTTTTTGCCTTTAGTAGTATGCCGCCATTTTTACGTATCTTTTCTTTTATGTACTCTGAGAGCATATGCACCAAGATAAATTCTTTGTGTGTCCAATCACACTTGGCCAATAAAGAATTCTATTCTATTCTATTCTATTCTATTCTATTCTATTCTATTCTATTCTCTATTTGCAAAGACTTTGGAACTCATCTGCTTCAGTTCTCTACTAAGTCCACTTTTACAGCTTCCCTGACAGTTGTGTATCCATCTAATAAAGGAAAATTCACCATTTTCCAAAGTAGTCTGTTTCTCCCACTGGAAAAAAGCTCTTATAGCTGGTTTCCCCCACTGGTTTCCCCCACTGGAAATAGATGAGAAATCTATGTTCTTATATTTCCTTTTGAAAGACAAGTGCCTTTTTCTTCCTAATGTTTATCTATGGATCTTGTGCCTACAAAGTAGCTTCATTAGTCCTTTGCTGGAATAAATATTAGACATTTCTATTATTTATCGGTGTTTGTTTAACAAAGAGGAAGGGCCCGAGAGTATCCAAAAACATGCTTTTGTATCCCTATTCATTGCTACCACAACGTGTGTGTGTGTGTGTGTATGTATGTATATTCCTTTTTCCTATGGATAACCAGTATCACAAGCATTTGTGTGTAGGGTGTAGCTGAAAGTACCTGCTTTTAAAGATAATGTAAGTCTTAAAACTGAATAAATGCTTTTTATTTAAAGCCCCCCTCCTCCACGTTTGGATTAAGCTTCCTAAATCCTTGGTACTAGGCTAGTTTTGCTACACAAAAGACTTGGCAAGGGATTACGAAGCTTGTAATGAACCTCCTGTCAAGGGTTAATTGGGAAGCTTTATGTTCCTTTTAAAGACCCAAAATGTTCCCAAGATTTTTTTTCCAACTGCAATCTGTATAGTCAATTTATGACCTAAAGATTCAAATACTTCAAACTACCAAGACATAAAAAGAAATATGAATAAATAAACATTGCTACCATTTCTAGCGCAACATTTCAAAATGAATTATTAACTTTTTTAAAAAGACAATAAAAGTAATAATAAAGATTTGGATTAGAAAAAATTAAACAGGGAGAAATAAATTGTAAACCTTTCACCGAGGCTTAATGCATAAATGCAATGACACTTTTTAGTCTTGCTTTTTTCATATGCTTTCGGGGGAGATCTCCAGAGCACATCCCATAGTGTGTGCAAGTTACAGGAGGAAAATAAGAGTTGATTTTCTTCCTGATCTAACCATGGTGCTAAATCCCATTAAAATGAATTGATTGAACCTTGCAGTAGCTCTCAGTAATCCTGTACACCAATGCTTCAGTGATACCAATGATTTCCTTGCATTCACGGAAAGTTTCCATTTACTTTCCCTACCGGTTCTCATCGCAATGGAAGTGTGGGGTTTGCGCGTGCACTTCACTTGCATGCGTGCCTCTGTCACATCATGCAAAACAGCCAGAAATGACCCTCTGTGAATACTCAGCAGCCTTTGCCTTTGCGCTGAGAGTTTATTTTGCAAGCCATGGACCATTTCGGGAGCTTGGACCGCCGATCATCACTGCTGGTTCGGTGAGCGGCAGCAAATTTCTGCTACCGGTTCTAAAGAACTGTCCTGGACTGGCAGCAACCTTGTTATGCTATATGTCAGTGATGGTGAACCTATGGCACAGGTGACACATGGAGCCATATCTGCTGGCACATGAGCCATTGCCCTGGCTCATCTCCAAGTACGTATGTATGCCGGCCAGCTGATTTTTGGCTCACACAGAGGCTCTGGAAGTGCATTTTTGGCTTCCAGAGAGCCTCTGTGGGGAAGGGGGAGGGCATTTTTACCCTCCCCTGGCTCCAGGGAAGCCTTTGGAGCATAGGCAGGGCAAAATACGAGCCTACTGGACTCACCAAAAGTTGAGAAACAGGCCATTTTCAGCCTCCAGAGGGCCTCTGGGGGGTGGGAGGGTGGAGGAAGCTGTTTTCACCCTCCCCAGGCATTGAATTATGACTGTGGACACTCACGCATGTGCAATAGTGTGCGCCCATGCTCTTTCGGCACCCGAGGAAAAAAAGGTTCACCATCACTGCTATATATCATTAGAAAACTGCACCTAACCCTAGCAAGAAAATGTGGGTGTTTTGATTAAATATATGCCAAAACACTACCTATAAAAATTCAGCCTATTTAACCATTCCAACAACAACAACAACAGGTTTAGTTTTGATAAGCAAGTATTCCTACTATCAGAAAGTGAGACAACAGCCTGCCTTTCAAACAATGAGCTTGTTTAGCATTGCTTCGCCAAGAGTCAAATAGAAGGACTCATTTCGAAGAGAAATAATAATGATTTTTTTAAAAGCCTCAGCGCTAATTTCCAAATCTCTGCTTATTTTAAAGAAGTTAGTTTTCAAGACTAATTATTCTCAAATATACAAACACATTGTTTACTGATAAAACTCAGTAAGTATACAATATGTTATCAATGTGATAATTGCAACTATTGCTTGATAATGTGAACGTGTAAATCTGTTACCACTAGTTATTGCATGATCAGTTCTCACAGATCACTGCCTCTTAATGTGTCAGCCAATTGCCCAATGAGGGAGAATCCAAATAGGAGGTGATATAGTTGCCCATCTCGTGTTCTCACACTATTATTAAACGAAATGTGTGAATTTTTCCCTGATTGAAGCAATAACCTATGAAGTGTTTTACTGAAAAATGTCTTGACATGAGTAGAAATGTAAAACAAAGCAAAATGTGGCTAGAAAACTTGCTCTTTTATGCTACTCCTTCCTTAGTTCAAGACATCAATTTAAAACTTATGGCAAACTTGACATGCTTACTACAGAGAAAGCGGCTGATTCCAAGAAGACAAAATGGTAACCAATGGCTACAGATGGCCATGGCTGACACTTAGATTCTGAACACATTGCAAGATAAGTTGCTTCCAATTGTGCTGAGGATCAGAGCAGCAGACTGCTGCTTATTTTGCTGCATTCCACAAAACACTCCCCAATGGAAAAGTTTTAAATGCCAGGGAGTGGAAATAGGGCATTCTGCCCATCCTTAGTCCAACACAGGAACTATTCTATTTCCAGCTCGCTATTTACTGATGACTTCAATGGGAGCAAATTTTATCATCGTTTGCAGAGAGTGCCAGTGCTAGTCTGTGGAGGCAAGCGAACAAAGACTCTTTATTTCCATTTGTTCAGTTTGTCATAATAAGGTGGGAACCTTTGCTTTGGAAATGGCCCCGACAAGCTCAGTAGAGTTTGTTTTCAAGCAAAATGGACTTGGAACTGCGTTAGTCAAAACAACTTGTAGATTTTTTTTGGGTAAATTTGTAAATTCAGACTAGAAGCTCTTATTCTAGAAGAGAGCCGCTGGGTTAAACTCATCCGCACTTGGCACGGATCTTTCTAATCCTGTGCTTTCTTAAAATAAAGTAATCCTAGTAATAATCCTTTCTTCTTCTTCTTCTTCTTCTTCTTCTTCTTCTTCTTCTTCTTCTTCTTCTTCTTCTTCATCATCTTCTTCTTTTTCTTCATCTCCTCCTCCTTCTCCTCCTCCTCCTTTTTTTGATATCCTAGCTACTATCATGGAAATGTAATGTTTCACCACCCCACCATAAACCCTGCATTTTTGCAATTAACTTTGGTTTTACTACTCAGTGAATTTTCATTATAATTTGGGATGCCCTTTGTTATGTTTCTATTAACAATTAACTGAGAGAAGCTGGAAAGTTCATATCTCAAGATACTTCCCACTGTGCTAATATGCAGATCCTTGAGAAAGAAGGATCTGGCAGTTGAGAATGTTAACTTGCAGAGGGTTTATTAACTTTCCTGTCATCCTTATCAGATTTTGTATTTTACCCTCTGGCAAGTGTTCACAAAATATTGAAAAAGATGGGGTGCTTCTCCAGGATTTCAGGAACATTTATTGCTCTTGGAAGACAGAACCCAGAAGACTGGGTTATCCAAATGTAATGATAAAGACATCCATCCTCAAAAATCTTAATACAACAAAGATTCATAAGACAGAGGATCATATCCAATCTACATATTACCTGATGATAAACTGGCTGCCTGCAATTTGGTTCCAATCGCTCCAATTTGGTTCCAATCGCTCCAAGTTGACTCAGACTTCCATCCTTCCAGGTTTAGTAAAATGAGAAGCCAGATTGTTGGGGGGCAATATGCTGACTCTGTAAACTGCTTAGAGAGGGCTGTAAAGCACTGTGAAGTAGTATATAAGTCTAAGTGCTATTGCTATATTGCTATGAATTGGATATTAGTATAAAGAAGGCTAAAGGGAGATATGAAAGGGAGAGAATCCTTAAAGGAAAGAAGGTATCATAGTGCCTGATGGTAGGACAAAAATTCTGATAATGACAGCAGTGAAGCTGTGGGTGCTTCATCATTGACAAATTTGGCTGGGGTAATGTGAGGATTCCCACACTCCAATGTATCTTTTAACTCCATAATCCTATGAAATCATATCATGACCACCCACCCAATATCATTGGACTCAACCTTTGTATTAGCTTTGACCATGCAGTACAAGGCCAAGCTGTTGTCTATATTTGACGTAACCTGAAGTGTGGTTGGTGACCTTTGTTAGTTTTTGAATGATCCTAATAAGGAAATTATTCTGCCATGCCTTACTAAATTAATTAAATGTTTGCATCTAAGCAGGTGCAAACATTTTATAAAAATAGCATTGAAAACTTTGATTTTTGGTCTTTTTACTGCAAAATCACAAACCATGTGCATAGTGGATAGCCAAATTAGAACAATGAGTCTACTAGAATACTAGAAGTGCTCAGATTTTGATATGTGCCAACCTGTTAAAAGGTTCTTTCTGCTCCCGCTATTATGAAAATCACTAAACATATTTCACCGATCATTGATAGAAAAAAGTCTCAGTGGGACTCTTATGTACTCTTTTCCAAAAATAATCTGAGATTTTCTTTTTTATATAAAAAATTTGAGAGAAACCACGGTCATCGATACCTAATACTTAAAATACTGTATGCTTTCAAATCCTTCAGTTGCCAGAACTACTGAAGGAAATATAGGTAAAGTAGTAGTACTAGTAATATATGGCTGTGAGAGTTAGACTATAAGGAAAACTGAGCAATGAAGAATGAAGGCTTTCAAATTGTGGTGTTGGCAGAAACTCTTGAGAGCCCCTTGGACTGCAAGTAGATCAAATAAATACATCTTAAAAGACAATCAACCTTAACTGTTCTTTGGAAGGACAAATACTGAAGCTGAAGCTCAGATACTCTGGCCACCCCATCAGAAGAGGGGACACACTGAAAAAGTTCCTGATATTGGGAAAGAAAAGGAGGAAAGGACTGCAGAGGATGAGATGGTTATTAGTGCCATTGATGCATAGACACAAGCTTGGGAGGACAGTGGAGGACAGGGTGGTCTGATACATTGTGGTCCATGGGATTGTGAAGAGTTGGTCATAACTTAGCGACTGAACAACAATTGGATGAAAAATATGATTTCTAACAAAGGCTGGCGTGACTTTGCAGGCCAATAGGAAGAGTGAGGAAATCAAGTTAGGTCATAATCCTGAAATATTATGATGTGGAACCTTATTATTTAGGCTGTAGTCCTTTGGTTCTTGCAACTTATATACCACTTCAAAGTGGTTTGTAGATATTTCTAAGCAGTTTACAGAATCTGCATATTGTCCCCAACAATCTGGGTCCTCATTTTACCCACCTTGGGAGGATTGAAGGCTGAGTCAACCTTGAGCCAGTGAGAATCAAACTGCTGAACTACTGGCAGCCGGCAGTTAGCGAAGTAGCCATCAGTACTGTATTTTAACCACTGCACCACCAAGGCAAGGGCACAGAAGGAATGAAATTTCCCTTTTAAAATTGAAGGTGGGGTTTGATCTGGCCATGGAACCTTTGTGTCATATTCTGAGAGCTTTCAAAGCCATCTCTTTCTAAAGCTGTCTCAAAATGAGCCGAGGTGGCACCGTGGGTAGAGTGCAGTACTGCAGGCTACTAAAGCTGACTGCTAGATCTGCTGGTCAGTTGTTCAAATCTCATCACTGGCTCAAGGTTGACTCAGCCTTTCATCCTTCTGAGGTGGGTAAAAATGAGGACCCGGATTGTGGGGGCAATATGTTAAAAAGTGCTATTGCTAACAGGTCGTAAGCCGCCCTGAGTCTAAGGAGAAGGGCAGCATTAAAAAATTCTAAATAAATAAAAATAAAATAAAATAAAATAAAATAAAATAAAATAAAATAAAATAAAATAAAATAAAATAAAATAAAATAAAATAAAATAAAATAAAATAAAATAAAATAAAATAAAATAATAAAATAAAATAAAATAAAATAAAACAAAACAAAACAAAACAAAACAAAACAAAACAAAACAAAACAAAACAAAACAAAATAAAATAACAGGCAGGATAATATTGGAAAGAGATATACAAAATCTGTTCTCCCTCAGAACTTCACAAATTTCTGAATAGATCGGGGATTTCTCTATCAGGTAAGGAGAATAATAATTTGTCTTGGCTATGGATTCTTATTGACTTTTATATGTGCAACTAGGGTGGTAGAAGAAGAGATCCTTTCATTATTTCTGAGTCAAATATCTTGTTAACTTCATTGGCCACTGGCCAGGGGTGGATTCTGGATTCTTCTACTACTAATGTGCCATGCAGGCAGGTACGCATTGTGCTTCATGCATGCACTTTACTTGCACGTGCATGCGTGGAAGCAAAAAACAAGATGGCAGCCCCTACGGCGCTGCTGAGAGAACTGGCTAGGGAAGGGGTGGGCAAAGTTGGCTCTTCTCTGACTTGTGGACTTCGACACCCAGAATTCCTCAGCTAACCATGCTAGCTCAGGAATTCTGGGAGTTGAAGTCCACATGTCATAGAAGAGCCAGCTTTGCCTACTCCTGGGCTAGGGGGTGTGGCAGGCCTGGGTCACTGCCAGTTCCAGCCCACCAAGTTACTAACAGTTCTATAAACCCGTCCAAACTGATAGTGACCCACCTCTGCCATAGGGGCTGTGCCTCTGGACTTGGTAAACAGAGAAGGAACTATGTGATATTTGAAATATATTTTGGGTCTAGAATTTTAAATTGGGACATGGACGTAATAATTCTGCAGACATGAACAAGCTCATCATCCCAGTCTACACTCCAAGTTTTGTAGTTTTCACATTGTGAGTGTGTCAGTTTCACATTTAGTTATAGTTATAGTTAATTAGATTTGTATGCTGCCCCTCTCTGAAGACTCAGGGCGGCTCACAGCATAGCAGTAATACAATACATTACAAATCTAACAATTAAAAATTAGATCCATTTAAAATACATTAATAACATAATAAAACCCCTAGCTATGCAGTCACACACATTCAACCTAATCTATTGACAAAATTGAACAGGTCCAAAGTCGGGCTACAAGAATGGTGGAAGGTCTTAAGTATAAAACGTATCAGGAAAGACTTAATGAACTCAATCTGTATAGTCTGGAGGACAGAAGGAAAAGGGGGGACATGATCAAAACATTTAAATATGTTAAAGGGTTAAATAGGGTTCAGGAGGGAAGTGTTTTTAATAGGAAAGTGAACACAAGAACAAGGGGACACAATCTGAAGTTACTTGGGAGAAAGATCAAAGGCAACATGAGAAAATATTATTTTACTGAAAGAGTAGTAGATCCTTGGAACAAACTTCCAGCAGATGTGGTTGGTAAATCCACAGTAACCGAATTTAAACATGCCTGGGATAAACATATATCCATTGTAAGATAAAATACAGAAAATAGTATAAGGGCAGACTAGATGGACCATGAGGTCTTTTTCTGCCGTCAGTCTTCTATGTTTCTATGTTTCTATGTAAGGCCAAAAATATAATAAAAAGGGGGAAAGATGGTAATTATCCCCACGCCAGGCGACAAAAGTGGGTCTTGAGCATTTATCCTTTTCTCCTTTCTAAAAGAGAAAACATAGAAAAAGAAAACAAAAGGAGTACAAAAACCTAAAAACCTAAATCTAAACAATCATTCAGCTCAAAGTTTAGGTGTAATCAATAAGCCTTGAACACCTGAAATAACACTGATCAGTTTTTCCATTCCACTGATCAAAAGTCAGTGCATAGAAACTGAACACATGTCAGGATTCCTAACATGGAAGACTAGTCTTTTTTGCTACGCTTGAAAAACCCATAAATCTTGCTATATGGTAGCAATACATTCCAACCTTTGTGTATTGAATTCAAGAATACATTTGTTCACTTATTTTTCATTTATTGATGGATATCTATGCTGCCAATCCCAAAGGTTCAAGGCAGCTTTTAATTCAAAATTATAAAAATTGTAAAAAGAAATTTAAAAGAATGCACCAATAGTAAACTCATATCATATAATTATCCATCCTCCACCCGTAGTTTATACTTCCAATATTGGACGATTGGTTCTTTTAAAACAGGTCCTTAGAAAATGAAAGAAAATCTATTTTTGAATTAGTCACATTTTAAGATCATAAAAGCATTTTACTCTTTAAGAGCCCTAGCTAAACAATTGTTTTTATGGAATAGTTTTTATTCAAAAAGTTGATATCGGCTGTAGTAGTACCCCTTATCATATATGCAAATTAAAAATAATTCACAGCAAATTCAATAGTGATAATAATTTCTCTTCTAGATGCAGCTAATGCATATTCCAAAACTAGACAATCTGGACCAGACAATAAAATCAAGACACGTTTTTCCCGAATGCAATTCTAGGTAACCAAAATTCCTTTTGCAATATCTTGGATAAATTCATTGGCCCCACAAATCTATAAGGTATAATTTTTAAACACTGCTCAAAAAATAAAAGGAACACTTAAACCACACAATATATAAATACCTCCGGAACCGTCTTCTGCCGCACGAATCCCATCAAACTCCTGTGAAATCAAACTGTCCACTTAGGAAGCAACGCTGATTAACAATCAATTTCGCATGCTGTTGTGCACATTCAACTTTGTACAGAAATATTCAATGAGAATATTTCATTCATTCAGATCTAGGATGTGTTCTTTGAGTGTTTCCTTTATTTTTTTGAGCAGTATAGTTAAAATTATATTTTTGTTCCAACCAGATCCCAGTGTGTATGCTTGTAATAATGGTGTAAGCAGTAATATTACACAACAGTAATTGTGATTGGTATGCATCATAAATTGAGAAAACTTAAGTCTCCAGATCCATTTTCAGAACGATGGTATTTGGCTATCTGGGAGGATCTGCCAACTAAGAGCCATCACAACTGCAAGTACTTCCTTTCTCAAACAGCTCTGGACTATATTACATCTGACACGAAGAACATCTCTTGAATCTACCTTTCAGATATTTGGCAAACTGTTTTCTCACTATCCTTCACAAACTTGACATTTTTCGGCACTATGATAGGAAAGATGTCATGTCAGCTGCTTTTCAAGTTCTTGTTAGAGTGGTTAGCACCAGTTCTGTCATCTTTACTCTCCTCACAATCCCCAATCTTTATCCATGTCAGAAAGAATAATACTTCCATTTTTTTTTGGTCAGTTTTAAAGCACTATCACCCAGCTGTGCATCTTTCGATTTCACCAGTGATGCTAAATGCTGATACTCATCTATCCAGAAGGAAGACAATGCATTCAGCAATTAACTGCAGGGATTAAATTTAAAATTAAAAACATTTCATTCCATATTATATATTTGAAGATGTAGATATGTGATCATTTCCATTCAGGGGCAGATAGCCTAAATGTAAATAAATGATCACAGTTAACTGGAGCATTTGGGGATATTCTGATCTTTGATTACCCCTCCTTTTGATTTTCATGTTCTGTTGCTGAAGACTGTTTACAATCATTTGTCGGGGAAAACACAACTTAAATTTTCATCCCTATTTCTGGCCAGTTCCTCCTGTTAATATAATAATTTGATCAGTGAAATTTTATATTGGCTTTCCATTTGGAATCAGAAATGTCTGCTTATATGGAATTTGAATTTTAAATGACAGAAGATATACATCGAAAAAAAGTATTTACATGTATATATATAATTGGAGTCAGAATCAGAAGAAGGAAACCCACAGAAAAACAAAAGCAAATAAAATAATATTTAACTTCTAGTGTCTCTACACCTTCATTCAATCACATCAGTAATTAGATCAAAAACAATGTAGGCATCTCACTATGAATTTAGGTCAACCCATACAATAAAAAATATGACATATTTCAATAGTAACAGATTTTTTTCTTGTTTCATATTGCTTGAGTCTAAAGAAAATATAGTTTTTGCTATAAGGAATACATGTTCCTTGGTAATCTTTAAGAACATTTCTATTCTGTGATTAGAATTGGGTTATAAAATTGAAAAGATTTATTGAGAATTCATTTCTCATCTGTAATATGTCTATATTGGTGGTGGGTTGTTTTAATCAATGATTAAAAAACCTATGATAGAAATGCAATGTCAATTGTAATGATACTTTTTTTTAAAAGCATAACACTCATCTTCCTTTCCCCCCCTCTCCATTTCCATTCTCTCCAGAGAAATTAAATATGACAATGTACAGATGAAGATATGGAGAGAGAAAAAAGGAAGAGGAGTGTTATGCTTAAAATAAAGTATAATTACAAATGGCATTGCATTTCTATCATAGGTTTTTTAATCGTTGATTTAGAAAAACCCACCACCAATAAAGACATATTACAGAGGAGAAATGAATTCCCAATAAATCTTTTCAATTTTATAACCTAATTCTAATCACAGAATGGAAATGTTCTTAAAGCTTACCAAGGAGCATGTATTTCTTATAGCAAAGACTGTATTTTCTTTAGATGAGTTCTTGATGCAAATCACAAGGTTAATTATAAATTATAATTAGGAACTGGGGTCCAAAGGCCACTATTTCTTTTGAGAATTTCCATCTCCCCCACCATCCCCTGCCTTTCAGGGCTAGGTATGCAGCTAAAAGCAAATATATCAGAGTCATTTCTTTTTAAAAAAATTTAAAAAATCAAATGATAAAAATCATTGTAAATAGACATTATGAGTTAATTATTTTGCCATTACTTTGTCCCAGTATGGCTTTGAAAGAATCCTATAGTGACTTTTGTACTTTTCATGACAGCCTATCCCATTTTGGGATGTGTCCATCAAATGAATATCTAATTTGGAACTGTGAAAGTTTAAAGGACAAATTCTTGGGTTTTTTCTCCTTTCCACAAATCTTTATCCTTTTGAAAGTATTTTATGGTTATAAATGATTTATAAGACCTGTAAATATTGCCATGCATGTCCAGATGGCTGCTTTGCTGTATGCCCCAGCCATTTTGTTGGGTTACATAACCATATCACATCAGACAGGCAGCTGAGTCAAATTAAGCATTTCCATTTTTTTTTGGTTAAGGGAAGAAAAAATGAAAGCAGGCTGCTCCTCATGTTCACAACCACATCTGGTTTCAATCAACTCCTGCCTAATTTGCCCATGGATCCTCTTTAGCAATAGCAATAGCACTTAGACTTACAAACCACTTCACAGTGCTTTGCAGCCCTCTCTAAGCGGTTTACAGGGTCAGTATATATTGCCCCCAACAATTTGAGTCCTCATTTTACCCACCTTGGAAGGATGGAAGGCTGAGTCAGCCTTGAGACAGCTGAGATTCAAATTGCCAAATACTGTACTGCAGAAATAGCCTGCAGTACTGCACTCTAACCACTGTGCCACCTGGGCTCTGAAGGCAATTTCCTGAACGTTATTGTCACAATGCTGATTTGTGCTTGGCCTTTAAAATGGGTGGGGTGGGGCAGGGAGGGATCCCTGGTGGTCTTGGTGAACTTGCTTGTTTTCTTGCAGATGTTTCATTACCCAAATTAGGGTAAATCAGAGCTAGCAAGGAGTGAAACTTGTTGTCAGTTTATATTCTGGTGGCTTGCCTATCAGTATTGGTGAGGGTGGTGATACAGATTCTTAGGTTAGGCTGTTTGCTGTTGGCTTCATTGGCAGTTTCTTGAGTGGTTTTTTTTTACTTGATTGTTGGTGTGATGTTAATCTTGAAGTTAATCTATGCTGAGCTAGATGCTGATTCCTAGTGGAGAGTCTTTTTGTTCTTTTTGGGGCTGGATAATAGTGTCTTTTGCATAGTCTACAGATATTGTTAATGTTTATGTGTCTATTGATGGCTTCAATGCCATGTTTCTAGAAATTCCCTGGCATTTTTGGAGTTGGCTTGGACTAGGATGGTTACATTTTCTCAGTAGAAACTATGGTTAAATCTCTCTATATCAGTGATTCTCAACCTTTCTAATGCTGCGACCCCTTAATGCAGTTCCTCATGTTGTGGTGACCCCAAACCATAAGTTTAGCACCAATTCTCCCAACAGAGGTTTAAGCTGATTGGCAGGAAGATCAGACAGACATCCCCACTGTAAACGCCTGATTGGTTGGATTGTTCCAAGGCGCCAGAATAGAAGCTTTAGTTCTTAACACCATGGGAAATTTGTCTTAGGTGACCCCTGTACAACAATTGTTCGACCTCCAAAGGGGTCCCAACCCCCAGGTTGAGAATCACTGGTCTATATGTTGTGAAATTAAAGAATTGTCATTACTGTGGCTTCTTTTTGATTTGTTAGTTTTGCCAAAGCCCAGCGACCAGTTAGGTCCCACAGAGTGGGTCTTCTCTGGGTCCTGTCAACTAAATAATGTTGGAACCAGCTCCCCCCAGAGATCAGAATTGCCCCCACCCTCCTCGCCTTTCATAAGCTCCTTAAAACCCACCCCTGTCGTCAGGCATGGGGGAATTGAGATATTCCTTCCCCCTAGGCCTATACAATTTATGCATGGTATGTTTGTGTGTATGTTTGGTTTTTAATAAGGGTTTTTAGTTATTTTAAATATTAGATTTGTTATATGCTGTTTTTATTGTTGTTGTTAGCCGCCCCAAGTCTTTAAAATAAATTCTGCTTCTCAGATTGAAACACCCAAATAAAGAATTTCTAACACCCTATCTGCAAAGTCTGAATGTATCCAGTGCCCTGAGTTTGCTATACTATTCAGATAATATGGCACACAGTCCACAGAATTTCCTATTGGAAGTAGCCTGAGGGGAATTCCAAAAAGAAATCATTTTCTCCTTGTTCTTGCATTGATAACCAGACTGCATTCACGAAATAGGACCTTGGACAGCATCTAGTTAGTTTGTCTCCTCCGATTGCCTGTCATTCATTTTGTCAGTCCTGACCTTCAGGCTGTCCCGCACCGTCTGAATCATACTCTTTCTGCACTTTCTCACTCACTGCAAGCTACTGTCATCTCATTGTTTGACCTTACACACACAGAGAGAGACAGAGAGCAGAAACAGACAAAGCACCTCAGCTCCATCACTATCTAGTATTTAGGTAGAAAACTGATACCAAGCCAGAAACAACTGTCTCTTTGACCATCATTACTTTTAAACCAGCATATTGGGAAAGCAAATCTTATTTTAGGGAAACCCACATTAATATGCTTTTACCAGAGAAAATAACCCTGAAAGTTAAAATACAGATGGAAAGAAAATTAAAAATAATCCATGGAATATAGAAATTGGAATTTTTTAAAAACACAATCTATAAGTGGGTATGAAGACTCATATCTGTGCATAAGTATTTGCTTCCCCATTTTAAAAATAATGTTATCTTTGTCTCTTAATGTTGTCAAAGCTTCCTATGGAATGTACTGATATAAAAGTCAAAGTGAAAAATAATGCCATGGTTAATATTGAATTTAACTTATTTCATAAACAGCCATCCCACATGTAATGTGCTGGCATTTTGAATGTACATCCTCACCCTGAACTTTAAACAATTTATCTGTCATCTATCTATCTATCTATCTATCTATCTATCTATCTATCTATCTATCTATCTATCTATCTATCTATATATTTGACTTCTATCCCACCCAATCCCGAAGGACTCAGGGCGACTTACAACAACAATATACTGTAAATACAATATAAATAGATACAATAGAAAGAAGTTGAATATTATCTAAGACTAAAACATTATCTAAAACTAAAACCTCTCTTACACACACACACACACACACACACACAAACGGGCCCTAATTATATAAGCCATATAATTAATAGTTTAGCTAGTAAATTAAGATTTTATATTAGAACCCCCTTATATGAGTGTCTCCGAATCAACAGCTTTCGCCTTGTGGATATGGATGAAATTCAATGAATCTATCTAACTCCTATCATAAATACAAACCTTCTTATCTTTTCCAGAAACAGCAAAGATGTACACAGCAATGATGTGATTTAGACTTCTACTCATGGGAATCTTGTTTAGACTAAGTTGAAGACATGTATCATTTGTATCAACTACTGTACAAAATTTTTGTAAGAGTGTTTCAGCAAGACCTTGTAACTGTCCACTGTCCATGTTTACCTGCCACAGACTTGTTCAACAGGCTTTGCACCTTGCAAAATAATACCTATGACACTACTGTACTGTGAGAAATCTTGCACAAGAGCTCACACAAAAGCCACTCAAAAATATTTTCTACACACATCTTTGAATCAAAATGGATAGGGTACAATGCGTCCACGGATGAAATAGGTTGGCAATCACATGAGAAATACTTTTCTAAACACACATCCCATTGGTATTGGTCGAGTCATTTTTTTGTTACCCATACTGCATATTATGTTGCTTAATTTTTAAATTAGATCTCTGAAGCATTGCAACCATGGCAGACCTGATAGTATACACATAAAACAATTACAGTAAAATAATATCAAATTAAAAAAAAACAGTGCAATGAAAATATACAAAATGAAACAATGTATGAATTATATGAGATACCAATGGCATTATCCAACTAGTTAAACTGCTGCTAGGATTCCATAGAAGGTTGGGACAGGGAAGTCATGTCAGGTCCAAAGTGTCAAGAACTGCAAGTGACTAGTTCCTATATTGTTGCTCACTTACTAACAGAAACTTGCCAGAATAAAGCAATTATCCGCAATAACTACAGATATACTCTGTGAATTGCTAGGGAGGGTTAAACCTTGCTCTCTTCTTGCCCACCATTCATTCCAAACTCTGCGGTCTCTTTGCCTTCTCTCCTCTTTCCTGCAAATCCTATAGGCTGTTCTTTAACATGGGGACTATTATAAGAAGCACCTACTCATGTGCTCCTCCCCACTCAACAGATTTGCAGAGTTAAAGGAGGTCTTTTAATCCAATGCCCTGGTTACAAGCAAGATGATCCTGAAGATACCATGGTGCCAAATATTAATTGCCTTATGCTAGGTTCCTTGTTATGGATCTCTTTGAGTTAAGAATATTGTGCATTTTATTAATGGCTGTAATTTTATACCTTGTCTTTCTATATTAATCTATCTCCTATAAAAGTGATGGAGAACCCTTTCAGCATCAAATGCCCAAACCAGAACATGCCGGAGTACCAGAAACCCAAAGACTAATTGACCAGTGTGCGTATGCCTGCAGCTTTTTGGCTGTTTTTGGCTGTTTTTCGGGTCATTTTCAGGATGTTTTTTGGGCCATTTTCAGGATGTTTTTTTCTGGGCTATTTTCAGGCCGATTCTGGGACATTTATGGCCAAAAAAGTGGCCTGAATGTGGCTTGAAAAAACAAGATGAAAAATGCCCTGAAAAAGAGCCCATTCTTTGGCTGGTTTGGGCCATTTTCTGGGCTATTTTCAGGCCATTTTCTAGTGCTCCAGCACCCATGAAAACCAGATGGACGGCATGGTGGAAACCAGAAGAGCAGCTGATTAGGCCACATGTGCCCACAAAGAGGGCCATAGGTTCACCATCATGATCCTATAGGGCTGAGTTCCCACAGTATTTCAAATCAATAAGGCATCAGCTCTTTTATGCCCTGTATCAAACTCCCATCCACTAAACTACGATTTCTTACCTTTTTTGTTCTGGAGGTGGCTGAGATTTGTTATCTTTCCTCTTTTTGGACTCCTTTTTGGAATCCTTTTTGGCCTCTACCTCAGAGGCTGGGGGGTTATTTGCAACTGGCTGTATGCCACCAAGTATCTCTTCCATTGTTTGACTTTGGAGATGTTGAGTTTTAAATTAAAACATAAAAAAAAGATAAGGATAGTGAAAGAGAAAATGAAAGCAACAAAGGTGTTGTTACGGAAGAAATGAAAGAAACAAGTTAAAAATTAAACGTTAAACAATAAAATGATAACAATAGATTGCCAACAATTTGTCAGCAGCAAAAGGAAAGGAAATCAGAACCACACACAAAAAAAGAGAGAAAAAGAAAAAGAAAAAAGAAAAAGAAGGCAAGCCAAACGCCGTAATGTAACGAGATGGATCAAGCGAACTGTGACTTGAGTGGCAGCCATACAATGTAAAATACCAGCAATGTGTATAATAATTCATGATGATGTTTACCAGAGAGCTTACAAAACACTTCATTATTTTATAACACTCTGTTATGCAGTAGCATATGTAGAACAGAGTGTGAAATCTCACTGTATAGAACGCAACTTCCAAAAAATAATTCCATCAGTGCATGAAATGCTACACCAGTCTATACAGTTAGGAAACTTATTTCTTTAACACTTTCAGATTTAAAATGGACTTCAAATTCTGAAATAAGTTAAAAAGTTTGAAATAAGTTTTTTTTTAAAAAAAATCATTTCAGTTTGAATCTAATTCTGGTCTGTTACAGCAAGGTTAATTGACATAACAAGGCAAATGAACTAAAATTTGAGCCTATAATCATGCATGTCTCAGTACAAAAGGAATCTGGTGTAGCCTAAATCATGGACCATTTTTGATAAGGTATTTAGAAATGGTGTCAGCTTCCTCACTCTAGCCAAAGTAGAGAGGTATGTAAAATAGCTGCACATCCTTTTGTTGGTGTGGAAGGAATCCTGTGTTCTTGTTAATCTGTTATCATGACGTAGAAACTTAAAAAGTAAGGAGAATTAACATATTGGATTACAGAAGTTAATATTTTCTGCAAATGATCAGCCCACACAAAGAAGTCTCAAAGTGGGATTGGAATGAGGTCTTTAAAACTCTGACTACAAAATCTTTTTTTTTCTTTAAGGATTCTTTATAATTATGAGTCTATTAAACACTAAACTGTGAAGAGAACTTATGAGCATTTAGTTGATCTCCATGATTGAAGAACTCAGAAAGTATTATTCCTATGGACAAAGAGATTTTCAGCCTACAAACCCATGCAGCACAAAATGTTCTTGTGTAACTTCATTTTCTCTCTTAAGCCCTACAAAGGATTTACGGGAATCTTTAAATTATTGGTAAGGATCTGAAGAAAAGAAAGGCAGCTACTACATCTCATTTATATTTTGCATCTTCTTGTGATGCAATCAAACGATTCAAATGTCTACAAATTCTTAACTGATTGAAATATTTTTTCCCCAGTTTTGAGTTTTTCTCCATTACTCTCAAACCTAAAATACTGTACATCTCTTCAACCAACTGCAGCACACACATTATTTACAAGAACATCTTAAGTGTACTCCCACAATTACTAAACCAGAAAAAAAGATGAGAAGTTCTTAATCTGCATTTTTATATTGATTTAGCACATCCAATTCCTTATCTCAGTAGGTGAACTTATTCAACTGTTTCTTTTTTGGCAGAATTCTTTAACTTTTGGTCTTTTCAACATGGTTCAAGCATTAAAAGACGGACTTCTATTTGTGGGCCGTTATCCTTTTTTAGACAAGACCTATATGCTATTTTCACGATAGTAAGAAAAACATAAATTATGGGTATAGTTACACATTATCCAAAGAAATCAGCATTTAAAAAAAAAACAAATGTTACAAAAATGGCCGAGGCACACCTGGTCCACCTTACCTGTTGCCGTGAACATGTGAAGCACAAAAGGCAAAACTGTAATGCAGTAAGGTGGGGTCAATCATTGCTCCATTTTCTGCTCTTTCAAGCAAATCACCGAGGTAGCAGAGATGCCTGTGACAGCCTCTGACTCCATTACGTGCACAGTATTCATCTAGGACAAAGACTTGGCCAGGGCTAAACCAGCCCTGTAGGTAAATAGAGAAAGGTTGTGTCAAATGTAGATTTTTTTTTTAAAAAAAAGGTATACCAGACCATAATTTATGAAAATGAAATTAGGAATGGAAATGAAATATTGATGTTGAATTAATCTGATTAATTCAAGCAGGAATGTTTCGAAGCGATCCGACTTTGCACATTAGTTTGAAAAGCCAACTTGTTCTATTTTTGATGTCATAGCATAAGGAGCCCAACTTTTAGTAGGTGCAACGTGACACCCAACTGAGATACGGAACTTATGATAGTTGCATCATTTGCTTCTCCTGCCCCTTTGCACCATGGACAATTGAAGTAGCAAGTCAGTGACTTGTAAATGGAATATTACAATATTGATGTCTACCATCCCAAGGCTATCTTGATTTGACAAATCTATGGAAGGATCTAAGTGAGGAGTAAAATATCACCTCATCCAAACAATGCCAGAAATTTTAAGCAGCAAAACACCAATTATCTAGTACATATGAAATAAATATTGAGATGGATATTGAAAGGACGATTTGCAAAAGGACTCAAAGCATCAATCACATATTTACTGTATGTATATAACTGTGCTTCTTGAAATCCCAATGATGGTTTTTCAAGAAGCAACTGGATTTTCTAGATTATCACTTTGCTGTATAATGTGCAATTAACTCACACTGTATCATGCTTAGAATAGAACACTGAAAACCAGCAGATTAAAATAATCTACCATATTGCATTAGCTATGAAAGAAGAGATTTCCATATAAATACTCCCCCTCCCTATTATAGAAATAAATTATCTAGTAAGCAGCAATAGCTATGACACATATTTTTTTCTCTGCAAATAAATGTGCTTGTATGGAAATGGGAATAGCGCTTCTGACCCTAAAACCATTCTTTGTGTGTTTTGACATCCTCTTCTATAAGGAAGTCAGCAAACCAAAGTGAATATATTCTGGTCGCACGACAGTCCCTAGAAATGGGGAAGGGAAAGATCTTAAACAATGATGTTCGTCCATCGTGTTCGAGGAGGACCTTGACATCTAACGTGTTGTGGGCTGTACATGATGTGTCCGCAAGTGGCTGGTAAGGCCTATACAGGCACAAAATATCCTGCCACATGTTGGGCAGACATGTGTGGGCACCATTGTCACAGCATTTGTAGCCCTGGCTTTGTGGAATGCTCGCTTCTCTACTACTCTGAATGTTCTTCTGGGGTCAGGTATCTGGCAGCCTTAGTGGATCAGCATGTGCCATGTTGGTCGATCTAGTGCCAGGTTTCCCAGGAGGTGGTGTCGATATCGAGGGTCTTGAAGGAGGTTTTCAACATGTCTTTGTATCACTTCCTTTGTCCCGTTTACAATCACGTTCCTTTAGCTTACCATAGAGGAGCTGTTTAGGTATGCGATGGTCTGGCATCTTAGCAACATGGCGTCTCTGGGCTTTCATCAGCAGGGTGGGAATTGATGGGAGGCCTGCCACCGGATCCTCAGAATTCTACGCAGGCAGGTCATGTGGAAGTGGTTCAATTGCCTAGCACAGTGATGGCGAACCTTTTTTCACTCGGGTGCCGAAAGAGGGTAGGCATGTGCTATCGTTGATGCATGAGTGCCCACACCCATAAATCAATGCCTGGGGAGGGCAAAAACAGCCCCCCCATAGAGTCCCTCTGGAGGCCAGAAATTGCCGGTTTTCCAACTCTTGGTGGGCCCAGTAGACTCGTGTTTTCCCCTCCCCAGGCTCCAAAGGCTTCCCTGGATCCGGGGAAGGGTAAAAACGCCTCCCCTATCACCCTGGGGGCTCTCTGGAAGCCACAAATGCCATCCCAGAGCCTCTGTGTGAGCCAAAAAAATCAGCTGGCTGACACACACATGCACACTGGAGCTGAGCTAGGGCAACAGCTCATGTGCCAGCAGATATGGCTCCATGTGCCACCTATGGCACCCGTGCCATAAGTTCGCCATCACTGGCCTAGCATGTCTCCTGTATGCAGTCCAAGTCTCACTGGCATTCAACAGAGTAGTTAGCACTATTGCTCAGCAGACTTTGAGCTTTGAAGCAAGGCTTATTCCACATCGGTTCCACACGTTGGTCATTAGTCTTAAACGATACCTGTGCATTGGAGCATGAGAATGGCAGATATATGAATGGGTTCTTGAATGTATCAAGTGTGGAAATGTGGTCAATAACTGGATCTGGAGACAGAATTTCATAGAAGAAAGCAGTAGAAAAGCAATACAAATACTTAATTTCAATGGCTTAAGCAGTTTCAGGGTTTTATATGTCAATGTGAAGACCACATGGTTGAAGGATCACTGGAACTTGTTTTCTGCTTTAGAATATTACAAACACAGAGGTATTATAACCTCAGCAGCCCATTCTGTTTCTTGTTTTAGTTGAACAATCCACAAGGGCAGCTGCAGATCTCACAAAGTATTAGGGTAGAGAAGTTTCAAGGTCACACAAGCAAAAATTAATGATGGTGCATCCTTATGGAACTATCCCGGCATGTCAGAGCACCAAACTCTCATTTTATATAATGGGAAGTCTAATTAGAAGAGATTGTCATAACAGCTTATCAGGTAGATTCCTTTTCACCTCACATGAAATTCTGCAGATAGAATTCAAAAGGAGCAGATTGAAAAATAATCAGTATCGATGGAGACGCTGAGCCATTGACAAGACATATCTTTCTAATGCTTCAAAACTGCAAACTCTTTCTTCTTTTAATTGAAAAGTTCCTGCGGAGACTAGATCAGTGCCCCTGCCCCTGTAGGCAACTTCTTTGCCACCCCATCTGGCACCCCAAATGCTACGTCTTTGAAATGACGCCGCTGTGAAAAGATTAAAATATATTTTCTACCACTCGGATGACACCAAATCTTTTCTGGATGCCAAAATGCTACTGTTGAGGAGAGTCGAAGAAATATCAATTAAGAACTCCATCGAAGGATTTGCTTATCCTTGTTGGGCCAACTCCAGAACAGATTGAAAAGGGATTAAAATAATGAGGGGCAGAATCAAAGGCATGGAAAACAGACATAGTTCCTTTTTATTACGCCTATTGCCAGAAAGCGCATGTGTGAAAAATGAAGATGGTGACGGAGGATAACACAGTCTGTGGCTTGTCAAAAGCAACGCTTTCTCTCCTGCCCCCACCCTCTTTATATCATTTCAAAATAACTCCTGGAATTTTGCATTTGGGTGAAGGCTGAAACAAAAACATTTTCCTTACTTAAGAGAAAAAATGAATTGATTTTGTTTCTCTCATAATATTTTGGCAAGGTAGAAAAACAGGGGTAAAATAGAAACACCTCTCCCCTCCTCCCTTTGCAACTGATTTCCAGAAAGAAGAATTGAGTCATCTAGAACAGTGTTTTTCAACCAGTGTGCCGTGGCACACTAGTGTGCCGCAAGATATGGTCAGGTGTGCCGCGAAGAAGGAAGCTCAGATTCCGGTCTCACAACTTTTTGCTGAGAGAGAGAGAGTGAGAGAGAGAGAAAGCAAGAGAGAAAGCAAGAGAGAGAGAAAGAGAGTGAGAGAGACAGAGAAAGCAAGAGAGAGAAAGAAAACAAAGAGAGAGAAAGTAAGAATGAGAGAGAGAGAAAGCAAGAGAGAGAGCAAAAGAGAGAGAAAAGAAAGAAAGAGAGAAAGAAAGCAAGATAGAGAGAGAGAGAAAAGGAGTGGAAGGGAGGGAGAGAGAGAAATGAGAGAAAAAAGGGGAGGGAAAAAAAGAGAAATGAGAAAATGATTGAGACAGAGAATGAGAGGAAAGAGAGAGAAACAAGAGAGAGAGAGAGAAGTGACTCTTGATTTAAAGCATATGATAAAAAACACCCAAAGAATAAGAGAGAAACCCCCCCCAGCCCTCACCTGTTTTTGGAAATGGTTCAAGAGTGTGTATACACAGAGAGAGGGGGGGGGAAGGGGACGGATGGAAAAAGAGAAGAGTGTCTTAGGGTGGTGGTGTGCCCCAGGATTTTGTAAATGTAAAAAAATGTGCCGCAGGTTGAAAATCACTGGTCTAGAAAACTCTGGTAGGAAAAAGCTACCATTGTTGAAGAAGGAACCGAAACAAAAATATTGCTAAAACTGCAGCCGACTGCATTTGTATGACTGTTCTTGAAAAAAAATAGTTGTACAGAACATTTCTTGCAATTCAGGTTCCCACCAAGTGTCTCCTGGTTAACCTAAGAGTGAATCCCCCCCCCAGTAAGGCGTACTTCAAAATCACATTTGAAGATGGTTTCTGCTTCGCTTTTTTCTAAAGCAAAGGGAAAGTTAGGCAACTGAATACACATTAGACCTAGTTATGGCTGAATTTTTTCCTCAGAATTCATGCTAAATTATCTGACTTAAGCAGCCAGAAACTCCTATGAAAATCAAATCAATAGAAAAAAGAGGAGGGGATAATAGCAAGTATCTCAAGTTGGTCTTGTGTTGTGTTGTGAATCAATGCTGTTTTTTGTTTTCGTTTTCTTGCTCCTTACTGCAAGATGCTTCTCCTACTACTACTACTACTACTACTACTACTACTACTACTACTACTAATCTTAATCTTCCTCCCCTTTCTCCATTTCTCAATCTCCTTCTCCTCCCCCTTCTCCCTCCTCCTCCTCCTCTTAATAATAACTGTCCTCTTCCTCTCATTCCTCCACTTCTCCTTCATCTTCACCTTCTTCTCCCCGTCCTCCTCCTTCCTCCTCCTCCTTCTATTAATCTTAACCATCCTCTTCCTCTCCTTCCTCCACTTCTTCTCCTTCTCAAGGAACTGGAGCCTCTCTCTTATGATACCAGGTTGCAACGCCTTGGTCTCTTTAGCCTTGAAAGATGGCGTTTAAGGGGTGACTTGATCGAAGCGTATAAAATCATGCATGGGATAGAAAAGGTGGATAGAGAAAAATTCTTTTCTCTATCACACAATACTAGGACAAGGGGATACCCCCTAAAGCTCATGGGTAAGAAGGTGAGGACAAATCAAGGGAAATATTTCTTCACCCAGAGGATCGTGGGTTTATGGAATTCACTTCCAGAAGAGGTCGTGACAGCTGTCAGCCTGGATAGCTTCAAGGCAGGATTAGACAGATTCATGGATGCCAAGTGTATCGGTGGTTATTGAAACGGATGTCCATGTGCCGCCTCTATGTTGGTTGAGGCAGGCAGGATTCCCTTGGGTGCCATTTGTTGGGGGTCAAGGGAAAGGGAAGGTCTTGCCTTCTCTTTCTGCTCAAGATCCCCATGGACAATTGGTGGGCCACTGTGTGACACAGAATGCTGGACTCGATGGGCTTTGGCCTGATTCAGCAGGGCTCTTCTTACGTTCTGTTTTTGAGTTGGTTGCCTGCGTTGAATAATTCTCAGTCTACCCCTTATTCATATTTTATAATCCAGCCCTCCCACTCAAATTCATATCTGGGACATTTTCTTTTCTCACCAGAGCAGGGGTGGGTTCTAACTTACCTTGCTACCGGTTCATTTCTCTCATGCCAGGTGAGCACGCCTCATGGGTTTAGGTGCATGCTTTGCACACACATGCATGCGTGGTGCCGAAAAATCCAAAAAGAAAAAAAAAGGCAAACCAAGATAGAGACTGTATGCACAATGCTGGAAACTCGGCTTCTGAGCATACTCAGAAGAAATTTAAAAAAAAATGATGGTGCCCACAGACGACACCAACTGAACTGGACCTGTGATGTTATTATGATGTCACCAGTGGTCGCTACCAGTTCGGGCAAACTGGGCCCAACGGGGAGGAACCTTCATCAGTGACTCTGACAGGTTGGTCCCCTCACAAGATGCCACGTGAGACTGAATTGCAGATTCATCAGGCAAAGGAACCTAGAGGTAGTTACACCCACAGAAAGGCAGTTCTTTATTTATTCAATCAGATTTTACAATCACCCATCTTCCTTCCAGACGGACTCGGGGCAGCGTACATTGTTAGCATGATTACTGTATGAAGGTGAATGAACATTTTAAATTAGAAATCTAAGAATTGTTTTAGTATATTAATTGGATAAACTATTGTTATGTATTTTGGTATATGTTGTGAGCTGCCCCAAGTCCATGGAGAGGGGCAGCATACAAGTCCAATTAAATAAATAAACAATAAATAAATAAAATATTAAGACATAAAAATCTACATAAAATTTTAAAAGGCAATTAAAAACCAGCGTTAAAGTTACTTCAAAAGTGGTAGAGGGATGTTCAAGATGCTAACAAGGCTCAGGGCTGCTTGGTCCTCTGTGAGTTCCAAGCAAGGTTACACAACTGTATTTTTATACCTTTCTGAAAGGCCAGGAGAGGTGGGGGGAGAGCAGGCTCACCTCTGGTGTGTGGGGGATACTCCATAGGGCAGGGGCAACAGCAGAAAAGGCGCTCATCTTGGCCTGGCCAGTCAGAATTCCTTAGCTGAAGGGATCTACAACATAGCTTCCTTGCCTGACTAGTTGATATGGGCTGATGTATTGGGATGAAGGTAATTCTGTAGGTAACTTGCTGGACACCCAAAACACAGAGTCCAATAATCTGGCCCTTCTTTCAACCCAGAAGCCAGGCTATAGGATTCTACCTCAAGATGAAAATAATTTAGGCAAGGAATGGTTAATCTGCAGCTTGCACATATCAGATGATAAGATGACACTGGAACTGAATAAGGACGATGAAGGGAGATTCTATGAAGTTTGGAATATGCTTTATGAATGGCTAGCAAAAAGGAAATAGTAGAAAGCTGTGGGTAATGAATTTAAAACACCCTCATTTATCAACAAATAATGATAAAGGAATATATACATATAGCTTTTTGCTATTTCCTTTTTGCTAGCCATTCATAAAACATATTCCAAACTTTGTAGAATTATTCCTACTAGTTCCTGCTATCAATTAATTAAATAAATAACAAACATAGCATATAATATTCAGGAGAAATTATAGAAATATAAACTAAATATGTAAAGTATGTAATGTATAAAAGTTGAACGTTTACCGTAGATATTTAGAACTTAGAGATTAATGAAAATAATTGATAATAGCTTAGCTAATCATAGCCATTGTCATCATAGACAGCATTGTTGTTTTGTGGTGTCTGTCATATTATTTGTGGTTTCTTTCATTATTTATTTTTTGTATTGTTTTAAAATGTATATAAATTTAATAAAAATATCAATCTGTCTTAATTTCAAAGGACATGGGTCTGTTTTCCAAAACCCTTTGTGAGCTACCAGTTTCAATCCTGAGAATAGTGTGAAAGAAAGAGAGAAGGGATCGTGATGAAAATGAACCCTAGATATCCTATGTACCTGTTTGCTATTTACCAATCACCTCCCTAAAGACAAACCTATTACAAACCAAAAAGCACATGGCATCATTACATTTACAATTACATTGACATGGCATCATTTTCCATTCTGGGCCTATGCCTGCAGATGACCTCCAATGGGATAGGGGCCTTGACTACCCCAGTTATGGGGTAAACATAAGTAGATTATAGCTTCAGCAATTTATTTGGTTCACAGATTGTTAACTGCATTGCCAAAAGTCAACTTGGAACACAACATTTCAAGCAAATGCAGTTTATTGCTAGTCAACAATTAATGTCCAAGTTTTTAAAAAAATCTCCGCTCATCTGATGCAAGCATGAAGTCGTTTAAAAAAAGAAATTATAGCAAATTGCATCTTCATGACATTCCCAAAAATGGAAATATTGTTTGATTTCTTCTGCTTCCCAGTTTTTATTTATTTTATTTGGTGTTGAAATACAGAAATGAACGACAACAACAAAAATCATGTAAAAATGACAATTTGGGTTTTGACATCCTGCTTCCCAATTAAATATTTTTTTAAAAAAATAGACCACAGACTCTTCTGAATGAGTAAATTAAAACAGGCTTTGTGGCCCACTGTTCTAACACTTCTGCCTGATTATGGATGACTTTCTTCATTTAAAAGGGAGACTGTTTTAGAAATCATGTACTTTGATACTGCAACGAAAGCTGCATTCTTCCAGTCTGCAAATACGGCTAACTTCAGAATATTCAGTGTAAATTTTCAGCAAACCCTATTATTATTTTTTATTTCATTATTAAAGAGACCATCTGATCCCCACACCTTCTAGAATAGCAGGAATGAATACACCAGGCCTTTTGTATGGCAAATCTATAAAGCGTAAAAGTAAAAATAATACTTAATGCAGGAAGGGAACAAAGCCAATGTTGGACAGCACAGCCTTTTTTCTAAATCATTGTTTGTAGAGAGAAACTTACAAGAACCCTGCAGCTATGAAAACTGTGGCAGGAAGTTTCAGTCAATGGTGCCAACAACATCTTTGACTCCCCTCCCAATTGCTTTTCCTTGCCAAAAACTGTTGCCTTTATATTATCTGTAATGAGTCAATTTCTTTGTTTTCATAGAGAATTCAGCTTCTGTCAGACTGTGGGAAATCAAGTCAGGCTTTACCTCATGGGTTTGAGAAAGAGAAAAGGTGCTACTTTAGGGAGGTCTACCAGTCTTCAATGGATGACTTATAAAAATAAGAGTTGTCAACAGTGCAAACAACAACAACAACAACAACAAAAAGCCAAGGCACACTTTGCAGCTTACATTGAGGGGAGTTAAATATATATTTGTCTTTAAAATCCCACACAATATTTTTTTCTTTTTTGGAATAGATAGAAACCATCCTCTGGGTACCAAATTTAGGATTTGAAAGTCCCTCAATGGCCCTTTAGTTGCTCACCTATTTGAATTCTGCACTAAAAACTGACTTGCAGAAATCCCCTTATATGTGAGCATCTGTGACCTCAGGCAGGGAAGTGGCAATCTGGTAATTTTGAGTGAACAGGATTAAAGTTAAAAGGAACAAAAGGAGACTGAGATGGGAAGCAGATTGCTCCAAAACCAGAGACCTAGAATGAAGATTGTGTTGCTGGATGCCAGCTTGATGAATGAGAAAAATTGACTGGGACTTGAGACCCCCTGAGAAATGGGAATCAATTCAGATATTCCATGCCAGGAGACTGAGAGCAACAAATGGCGGCCAGATGCTGAAGGTCCCTCCCTCAAATTAAATCCAGGGAAAAGCAAGAACAACTTGGTTGCCATCCCATTGATCAGCCTCCCACCAGAAATTCAGATGGCTCCATCATTTCCGATCTTTAGAGAAATGCAGAAAGCTAACTGGCTCTAAAGAGCATGTATTTATGTTCTTTTTTAAAAAGTAAACTTATTACCATTATTCTGCCTGTTGTAAAAAATGTACAAAAGGTTTTGAAAGTGTGAAGTTTTGTGGGTTTTGCGTTATGATAACTTTGTTTATTTAGTGTGGGAACAAACCAACCAATGAAATTAAATCTATAGGACAGAGATAGTGAAACTTTTTTCCCTCGGGTGCCAAAAGCACGTTTGTGTGTGCTATTGCACATTCGTGAGTGCCCACACCCGGGGCTGGGCAGCAGGCAGGACGGGGTGGAACACAGTTCCACCAGCGGAAATGAAGATGCATGTGCAGCTCCAGCTGATTGGCAGCTGTCACTTCCTAGATTACTGGTCTCGACTCAGCTCTCCTTTTTTTCCCTGCCGTTGCTGCTGCGTTTGCACTCCTTGCTTTTTTCCTCTTTCCTCCTTCCTGGCCTCGGACGAGCTTCCCTCTCTCCTGCCAGGCTCCCCTCCAGCCTCACACGGCCACCTCCCGCCTGTGGTGCAAGCAGAAGGCATGGGTGGAAGCGGCTCTGGCAGCATTCATGCTTCTGGCAACACCTGTTCGCATAGCTACCCAGCCTGAGGTGGGAGGGGGGCGACCCAGGAAGGAGAGTGCAGGAAATGCAAAGCAAATTGTCACCCCAGCGAGTGACACTGGTAAGGTTGCAAGTCGAGGACTTAACAGTTCACTTGAACGATGATGATTGTTCAAGTTACTCCCACCTGGTCAAATGTCCGGCAAGCCACCCCCACCTGGTCACATGACCATTAAGCCACACTCACAAAATAAGACACACCCACAGTGTGGCAGTAAACATTTTGGCTGCCCATTACTGCCCACACCCATAATTCACTGCTTGTGGAGGACCAAAATGGCCTCCCCCACTCCTTGGAGGCCATCTGGGGTCCTGAAACAGCCCATTTTCCAAACTTTGGTGGGCCTGAGAGGGCCATTTTTCACAACCCCAAGGCTCCAGAGGCTCCCCCGTCCCCCCGGAGATTCTCCAGAAGCTGGACATGCCCTCCCAGAGCCTCTGGGCGAGCTGAAAATCATGCACATTGGAGCTGAACTAGTGTAACGGATCACGTGCCAGCAGATATGGCTCTGCGTGCCACCTGTGGCACCCTCACTGCTATAGGAGTTGGTTTGGTCCTGATAGGTGCCAGTCCAGTATTGATCAAAGGAAATTTTCTTACATTAAATGTTAATTATTAGCTCCACTGAATTGGGCTTGACATCTGATGGCTGCTTTTCATCATCTCAATCTAGTTCCAGAAAACGTCTGTAGAATAAGGTAATCTCTTTGAAACTGTCTTTTATTTTATTTGCCATCTACCATCTCTGTCAAACTTGTGAGGTAAAACTGTTTTTTTCTAGACCATCAGTGGCTTGCATCACATGACCAAAACAGTAAAATGCTGTAGTATATGGCCAGATCTGTTATTTCTAACTGGCAAAACTATCCATAATAATGGGCAGGCACATTTATTGATGGTGATGAAAAATGAGTGCATGTGTCTAGAGCAGTGGTGTCAAACTCACGTCATCACATTGTTGTCAGGTGAATATTATGACTTCCCCCCTTTGCTAATTGGGAGTGGGCGTGGCCAGAGCGTGATGCATCCTGCCTGCGGGCTATGAGTTTGATACCCCTGGCATAGAGACACCCCAAAGCAGGAAGTTTGTGTCCTAATTGATAATTACTAGACATCTTAGCTGAATGTTTCCATTTCTGCTGTAAATGTTGAACAGTTAAAGCTCTACTAACAACAAGATACATATTTCTGTGTAAGTCACTGCTCAACTAATTGTTAAGAATGAATGAATGAAAGGAGGATAAGTCTAGAGATTTACAAGAACAGAACAATTTCTTATTGCACTTTCTAAACTCCAACAAAAATTTCACTTTTATTTTGCCTTTCCACCATCAATCTGCAAACTACTATTCTGAAGTCAGTGTGGAAAATCTACAAAGCGGTATTTCCCAACCTTGGCCACTTTCAGATAAGTGGACTTCAATTCCCAGAATTCCTCCTCCCCCTCCTCAGCCAGATTCTCCAGTTGAAGTCCAGATAATCGATATAGGCCTAGACTAACCACTGATTTCACTTAATAACCTCTGTAAAAAAGTTATAACTTCCAAGTCATAACAGGAGGATCTGCTTCATGACTGTTGCAACTTATGGCCATAAGTGACGGGCTTATGAAAAGTTTGTTCTAGTGATTAAGGCATTGAATACTTTGGTGTGGTGGTTAAGAATGTATTTTCTGTTATCTTCTTTTGTTATTTATATTTCTACTGTATTTTTGTTTTCTGTTCTTGCTGAAAGCTTCTAGATAAATATCAACAGTTGAATAGGCAACTTTTTAATTATTTTAATACTTGTTGAACTGAGGAAGTATAACAGAATAAAAGTCACAGTAACAATTTATAGCAAAATGAAGGTAACCTCTTACTCCATGAATGTTCACGAATTAAAATCTCCTTTTTTACAGGTTGTTGTCCTCTTTTCCAAAATCTCACTGATAACACCTCCAGTCCTACCAATATCCATTATTCAGACTTGAGAACAGGCAATCGTATACAGATTTTTTTTTAACACTAATATATGAGGAACCAGAGTGTATACTCCAAACCAAAGCCAAGTAAATCAACAGATTACAGAGCTAAATCTTGGTAAGTACCCATCTGAATTAAGTCATTTGCTTTAGTTCACATCTTCAACTATTGAAACAAAAATGTTTTGTAGCTTTCAAAATGGCAAAAATTAAAAATTATTGTTTTTGAAAATTTAACTTTCCCCATTTTAAAATCAAAGTACAGAGTTTAAAATTACAATTTCTTTCCCAGTTTTTTGGAAGAAAACACCACTATTTTTAATGACTAAAACAATTAAAATTATAATAATTTGTTTATAAACAACTAACATTTTAATAGACCAAATGAGATATTTAATAAAATGCCAATATATTTTGGGATTCCAAATAATGTTGATAGATAAACAATGCATAATGTTGAATGGCCAACATAACGAACTATTATCCTTCTATTATCTGTCTGTTTGCCTGTCTGTCTGTCTATCTGTCTGTCTGTCATCATCTATATAGTCCTCTACCTAATCTAACATATCTACCAATGCCAAAAAGAAATTCCAAGTTTAGTTGGGTTTTTGTTGTAAGGTTAATGGGCTGATTCAAGGTCTAAAAATGAAATAAAGATTGAATGTATCACATCGTATTGCAAACCAATACTTATCCTTTGTGATCTTCAAGTTCACTGTACGGGAAGATTGGATCTGAAGGATCTCTTCAGTTAGAGCAGTCTTTCTAATAAACATATTTATATTTGCCAAAATCTGTTGATTCTGCCATATTTTCTGTACTGCACAGAAATAGTTGCTACTTGAAGAGAGGGTAATTTTTGAAATATGAGATCTCTCAGGACCAAATTCAGACCTAAAGGAAGCAGACTTTTCCCCTGACAGCTGCACACACTATCAGACGATCAGACATTAGTGCTCAGAATTTACATCGCATAGACCAAAGAATATACTTGCCAGACAAGAATAGGAATCATTAAGTCTGTGGTCCAAAGTGAGGCGCTGAAGCATCTCAAAAAGTGCAGCGTGGTCAAAATTACAGGGATTGGAAGAGATAAATTCATCCATGCCATGCTTTTGAGCTCTATCAGCATCTGTTCATTTATACATATAGAGAAAGACACAATTTAGAAAAAACATTGTGTTTGACGTACCAAAGATATAACACAAAGCATGAGAACTAAGTTGCTCTGTAGCATTTATTTGAATTTCAGGCTGACAAGCCTTAATTAGATATATCCTTCAACTTCCATTGTCAACTTGCAACATTTTTGGAACGGCTTATATTGCCAATGGTACTAGAATTATAATCTTATTTTCCAATTACTAGATTGCGTTTATTTCACATTTTGACAAAATAACAAAGTTATTAATTTTTTTGCTTTAAGAAAAACTCTAATTCAAACTTATTGGCCATAAAATTGATGTTGGGATTCCTATATTCCACAAATTCCTACTTTTTCAATCCTAAATCATGAGTAGAACCTGTTGCAGAGCCATTCTGGGTTGATCATTAGGACCAGAGGTTTAGTCTTTGGACTTGTGCTGGAATCCATCCTCAGGAACCTCTCTCTAGTTGAGTACAAGAGCTTTGGGCTCTTCTGTGCATGCTATTTATATGGTTCCTGGTTGTGTATGGCTTTAGTAGAACCTGACCTTCTAAGGAAAGAAAGATAATTATATTTTCTTAAATTTAATATATTTGATTAAACATGGACCCATTTCAATTTTAGAAAATCAAATAGCATCTGTTAACTGTTTACTAACTGTTAATAACCCAAATCCTAACCCAAGATGCAGTTAAAGCCACACTTTTCTTTATTTCTTTTAGGAATCAAGAGTTAAAACAGCAAGGAAGGATGTTCATTTAAAAGTATGGAAATGTAATGGCAGCGTATGGAATGATTGTAGAAGTTGGATATTGACTTCTGTTTCTTTCTTGGAAGAGAAAAAAAGAACCAATATATCACTTGATGGAACTTAGTAATGGAATTTAAACTCTGGTTTATAGGGATTTCTGGGAGTTGGGGGAAAGATCAAAAGCAACATGAGAAAATATTATTTTACTGAAAGAGTAGTAGATCCTTGGAACAAACTTCCAGCAGACGTGGTAGATAAATCCACAGTAACTGAATTTAAACACGCCTGGGATAAACATATATCCATCCTAAGATAAAATACAGAAAATAGTATAAGGGCAGACTAGATGGACCAGGAGGTCTTTTTCTGCCGTCAGACTTCTATGTTTCTATGAAGTCCCACCCATTATCAAATTGAGAAACACAGACCTAAATTATTACTCTACAAGAATTAATTTAAAAGAGTAAATAGTTCAGGAGAGAAGTGCAGTCAAGAACGTGGTTTCAAAGAGATGTTCCAGCCCTGATCCAAATGTTTTATTTGGACAAGAGAAGAAATCCAAAATTCCCTTTTCCCATTGATTCTGCTACTTAGAGATTGTTTATTTTATTTTAAAGAAATGTTTAATAAATAAAGCAGGAATTAAATCCCCACTTTTTAAAATCAGTCTTCTAGAGTCTTAAGAGCAGTAGTCGAGCTGAAAATCACCATGATACCTAACATGAAGATCTAGCAATTCCTTGGGAATGGCTTTCATATCAAAACCACAATAACATCAAAAATGAAATTCCAGATTTCAAAGAGCAAAATGGAGAGCTGATAGAGTTTCTTAACTGGAAATATTGTCCATTGATAAGTTGCTTTGAGAATGCCTGTGTCACATACTGTATTAAAGATTTCAAAGAGCTTTTAAAAGAGAAAGAAAACAAATAAACCTACCTGGCTTTCCATAAGATGACAAATGCAAAGAATAAAACCTGAACTGCTAGAGTCAACAATAATATTTCTTTGATAATGAATCTTTTGAATTAAAACTTATAAATGACCCTGTGCATGATTAAAAGAAGTTACAGCTGAGAGGAACAGAACTTGTAATATTGTATGCCTTTTATTATAGCATTGTTTCACTTACTTTGTTCATTACAATTTTGATCCTACAGATATTTTTTCAAAAAAGTAAGATTAATTCCTGGTTTCATATTTGTAATGTAGACTGAATATTTAGCTGGATTGTTAGTATATAGAACATAACCTACTTGGGTGTTACCATACAGTAACTAACTACGTTAGTTTGTAAAAATGTAAAGACTGTAACTTTAAGGAAATATTACTGGTTTGGACATAAGAGGGCGCCAACACTGTTCCCTTTGGGGGGAGTTACTTTGTTAGAGATATATTTTGCCGTGAGCTGTATTCTTGCTGTGTGTGTGGTTTGTAAACTATTAGAGTATTATATTGTGGCTTTCATATCAAAACCACAATAACATCAAAAATGAAATTCCAGATTTCAAAGAGCAAAATGGAGAGCTGATAGAGTTTCTTAACTGGAAATATTGTCCATTGATAAGTTGCTTTGAGAATGCCTGTGTCACATACTGTAATAGAATAATAATCTATTCTATTTCTATTCTATTCTATTTTTATGCCGCCCTTCTCCTTAGACTCAGAGCGGCTTACAACATGTTAGCAATAGCACTTTTTAAACAGAGGCAGCCTATTGCCCCGACAATCCGGGTCCTCATTTTACCCACCTCGGAAGGATGGAAGGCTGAGTCAACCTTGAGCCAGTGATGACATTTGAACCGCTGACCTTCAGATCTACAAGTCAGCTTCAGTGGCCTGCAGTACAACACTCTATCTGCTGCGCCACCCCGGATCAGTACATAATATTGTTGTATATACATTAATATTAAGTCTGAGTCATTGTCTGGCTAATCCACATTTCCTACACCACAACATCTCTGCTTAATGTGTGTTGAAGGTTTCATACCGAGACATACTAACATGGATGCTGTCAATAGATTTTAATATAGGAGAAGAATGGTCCCCCATGTAGAAATAGAACAGGGGTGTCAAACTCTCGGCCCATGGGGTGTATGAGTCACACACTGGCCACGCCTACTTTCCCCTTAGTGAAGGGGGGAAATGTTCTGATACGTCACATGATGCCGCCATGATGATGTGAGTTTGACACCCCTGACATAAAACCTCCATGCACAGAAACCCCAGTGACATCACATCTGTCATGATGTCATCATTCAATTGTCATCAATTTGTCAATTCTCAACTGACCTCTGGATTCCCCTGTATTTAATCTAAACACCAATGATGAGAAGCAAAACTTTCTTAAAATGTCTGCTTAGAATTTAGCCCCCACACTGTGTGTGAGAGAGTGTGTGTCTCTGTGTGTGTCTTTGTGTGTGTGTGTGTGTGTGTGTGTAGGATTTCAGCCTAAATTATCTTGGGTTAATAGAATTGCAGATCAAGCCGCAAATGTACTCTCCTTTCAAATGCAATCACTTCAGCATGATCCATTCTAACCTTGGGGTTCCAACTACAGTGCTCTCTTCAACAACCAATCAGATGGTTTCTATCTGTTTTGACAAATGATACCCTATCCCCCATGTCGCTCTGGGACAACATCAATTGAATTAATACAATGCGTTAATAAGGCTCTGCGCTGCTCCCCTACAATCTGTCTTCTTCCAAATTCAAGCCCTAAATACATAAAAAAAAGCTTCATAGCTTTAATAAGCTGCATCAAGCTTTTTATTATTATTTTTAAATATATTTTGAAGTCTGTAGTGTTCAAATTTCCCTGAGAAGACTGCAAGCTGACAAATTGGCTGGAGGCCTTCTTTTGCCAGTTATGTTCAGATATATTTCATGACTTTTTCAATTATGAAACATGGTGTCTTGACAAGTCTGATTCCTTAATAAGGAAGTTGGAGTTAATGGGTTATGAATTTAAAGGGCTCCCTCCTTCTCCAAGTGGAAAGAATTATGACCTTAGAGGTATCACACTTCTTGAACTATGCTTTCTTTTTAATTATTCTGCCTCTTTTAGAACTCATTAAAAATAAATGAAGTGTTGGACGTGCTTTTTAAATAATAAAGGGGGGGGAGCATATATAAGACCCTTTATCACCACATATGGAATGGAGGGGTACATTTGGCTCAAAGTATATATAGAGTCACATGATCCTTTTCCTTTTGGCAGTAAAAACAGGACTTAAGAATTGAATCAATGCAAGGAATAGCTCAATTTTCTAAAGCTTAAAAAACTGGGCCTTGTAATGCTTATGCATGTCAATTAATCCTTATCCCAGTCTACTCTATTGAAATTAAAAAAAAACCCAAATGACATATAAAGGCTATTCTAGACTTAATGGTTCTGCCTTCCTTTAGAAGAGCCATACATCCTGGCTACTAAGCAAATTTGAGACTCTGCCTCTCTGATATTTCTATACTTTCTCACGTGTGTGTCTTGAAGACTTGGTTCAGTGCCATCATACCTTGGCTTTAGAATTGACCTTAACTGTCTTAAGATCCCGATTTCAGGCAAAAGCTAGAGAAGCACCATAGTATCTGGCAACACAGTAGTAAGTTGATGCAGTCTAAATCAAAACTAAACAAACCATAATCTGGATGAGTATGTTGCTGTGAATTTAAGGACTTTGAAAATGTTCATCCTTGAAATAAATGAGCTTCTCAAGTTGTAGCACATTCATGTGAATGAGCTCACTGTGCAAGTATAGCAACTATGATGATCAGAAACATCTAGGTCCTGGGATGGTGGGACATGTACGTTGTGTATATGTGTGTGTACATCTACATACACCTACATGCATATCCACTTCTACATATATAACTACACCTGTATCTATTGTATCTCTACATTATCTATCTACAGTATCTCTATCATTATTATATCTCTCTCCCTTTCCCTGTCATCTATATCAATATGTCTCTATCTAATCTATACCACCACCCTCCCTTTCTCTCCCCCCCCCCTCTCCTTTCCTTCTTCTCCCATAAATAGAGTCTTTCCTCAGTCTTGGATCTCTTACAAAACACCTTGGGCTCTGTGGAGTCTGCACAGTATCTTAGCTAAGTTTCTATCACTGTACTTTTTTGGACAGAAAGCTTTGATGTTATTCCTATATGAATATTGCATTGGCTTTGTCAAAGTCACAGTCAAAGTGTATTGACTATGCTTAAGCTTATCCATCTTTGTAGATTTGAAATTGTCACAATACACTTGGAAGAGAGTTCTGGGGTTTGTATTTTTCACACAAAAGACCAACTTTTGGACCATTAGAAATAAGAAGATATGCTTATGGTATGCCAGAGTAGTGCAGAATAATGATTATCCAGTGCTGTAGAAAAGAAAGTGCAGTGTTTTGGAACATTTAGAAGTTTTGTTGGGACGGTAAAATATTAATTAGCAAACTAAATGAAAAATGCTCACTCCTGCTGCCCCCCCCCACCTTCAAATATTTTATTATTTCTTAATTTCTTAATATTCTGCTCTTATAACTTTTACAAGTAACTCAAAGCAGTTGAGTGTATGAACATGCTGTTTATATTGTTTCTTTGGCTTACATTTGTAGTAAGTGGTGATTTGCATGGAAGGGAATAATAGCCTTTTCTTGAAAAACTTTTCTATCATAGAAGAGTACATCTGATCCAGATCACTTTGTCTTTTCCCTGTTCATTCTGCTGCAATAATTTTAACATGCTTCCTGACAACTATTATTCAAATATATTTAGCAAAATTTGAAAAAAATATTCTAACCAGTTATCAAAAAGAATTAGATTGTTTTTGTCAATATAAAAATATACAAAGAGATTATAGACAACTTAGATAATTACTTATCACATTGTGCATTTCGATTGTTCTAATGAAATCCTGAAATTATTTTTTTTGGCAATGTATACTTCTAAGATCATATATAATCTTTCCCAATGTGATTTTTTTATTTAAAATCTATATGACTTAAAGCTTTATTTTCTTTCCGTATTTGTGGAAAATATTTAAAGAAAAAATATTAGAATACTTTTGTTTTATAATCTGACTGTAACTGTCCAAATAATAGAAAAATGATGTTATTCCATTACAACTTCTAATCATTCAGATTTAGCTGTTCACTCTGCCTCTCTATAGTGATGCTGAGTTAATAGTATGTAATTTCTGTTGTTAGAAGAGAAAGAAAGAGTGATAGATAGATAGATAGATAGATAGATAGATAGATAGATAGATAGAAGATTGATTGATTTCTATTTAGAGTTTGTTTCAACAGCATCCAGTTGGAAAGGCCCTGCGGCTGTACATTGCCAGCCAATGGAAGATAGATGGATGAATGATCTGATATAAAACACAGAATATACACTGAGTATCAGTAATGATGCATTAATGATGCTTGTGCAACTGAAAACCTAAGCTGTTTTCAAGACGATTCTTTTAAAAAGTATGAATTCCTCAACCATGAATTATAAAAGCGCTCTAGACATCTGTTCATAGAAGTAGATATAAAATTGATTTTATTGATTTCTGGTTTTTTTTGTTCAGATAGAACCCTAAGAATAGGTGCAGAATCATACGCAAAACCTAGGCTGCAAAGTACTTATTTCCCTGAAAGCTTTTTAATTTGTAGCTTTGTCTGAGCTGAAATGGCAAATGAGCATCCAAATAAATTTTTGGAACAGATTTGTTTATAATAGAACGATCCAAAAACACGATCAACAATCGTCCAATTGTAAAGTAAAAGGTGACTTTGTATTTTATTCATCTGGAAAATGTGTGCTTGTCATATCTGCTTGACGTTAAAAGAATGAACTTATGGTTTGGACAGTAACAAACAATGACACTAGTCAACCTCATCAGGAGACATGAAATAAAGGGATGACAATGATTGATGGCAGTTACTCATTTAAAGAGATCTCCAGAAGATACTTTATTGGCAACTCCTCCCCCCCCAACCCCAAATGTTCTTAACTCTTTGTTTGCTCTGCACATTGTGGATGAAGGGGTGAAAAAAATTGCAGGCTATAGCAAACTCTTGCTATCTTTCTTTGGAACATTTTAAACAAATAGAAAAAATAATGACTGATGCTAATACATCAGAGCAAAATGTCTGAGAACACTTTTGCTTGTCGCAATTTGACTACTGTTTGTCTACTGTTGAAAAAATCAAGTCTTGTTATCCCTAAAATATTAATACGTTTATGATATAACTGATACTTTATTTGAAGCCACTAGATATCATCACAAATCTCTAAATCTTTATGGTAGGATATGTTCCTTAAATTTTTGGGTGAATACCTCACATTTTCAGAAACAACATGCTCAGATTTTGAGAAGAAGGAATTTAATCTGTAAGTAAACATTGCACCTAAAATACCAGACATTATTTGTGGTTGGTATATTGAAATAAATGTAATCAAATTCCTATGTCATTTGCTGTTTTAGAGCTTACTATAATCTTATCTTGAGTAAAATATGCATTATAGAATGGATTAGTATTCAGTTTCGGGGTTTTAATAAATCTGCCCATGTTGTTCTACTCCCTATATGGCAGTGTTTCTCAACAACTTTGAGAGCCCTGGACTTCAATTCCCAGAATACCACAGCCAACATGCTGGGTGAGGAATTCTGGGGGCTGAAATCCAGGCAACTTTAAAGTTACTAAGATTGAAAAAATAAAAAACCTACTGCCCTATGGTACAAACAAGCATGCTGATTTATCCTATGTTTGTTTTGAAAACTTTATTTTTAATAATGTACAGTATAGGGTTATCAATTACTAAATGATAATCAAATTATATTTAGAACTTAGTAGCTAATAGTTTTAATAGTTTCAAAATGAACAAAATAATCCATTAAAATGGAATTTCAGAAAGAAAAAGTATAGCATTTGTCACCCGAATTACTATTAAAGAAAGGATGATTTATAATATATTTTAAATCCATGAAATGTATGTGGAAATTAATTTATGTTTAATACTGTATTATACTGTATTGCTGTAGCATCTGCAAGTTGACAATACAAGAAAACATAGCAATGTTCTCATGAAAGAAAAATATAGACCTGAAGCAACTAAAAGCACACACATTGTTGAAAATAAAAGAGTTAAGAGGATAGGAAGGCATTCTAATGCAACATACATATATTGCTGTCAAACCTGAATTCATTCAGTCATTTAAAAAAGAAAAAAAGAAAGAAAAATAAAAAAGAAAGAGAAAAGAAAGAAAGGAAGGAAGGAAGGAAAGGAAAAAGAAACAATTTTTAAAAATAAATAATACTTTCTATAAAAAATCTGCACTATTCCTCCCCACCAACTTAAAAAAAACAATTTAAAGAAATTACACATTTGCTAGAAGTGATGATGAAATTCTGCCTGGTATCCAAAGTATGAGGAAGAAAGAAAGAAAGGAAGGAAGGAAGGAAGGAAGAGGGAGGGAGGGAAGGAAGAAAGAAAGAAAGAAAGAAGAAAAAATAAAAACAAAGGAAAAAAGTAAAAGAAAAGTATGAAAGAAAAAATAACCAGAGTATTTTTTCAGGGTCAGGAGGAATGAATCCCCCTACTCCATTTCATGTTCGCATTCAGAATACTCCAGATGCATATTTGCCAGCTCTCGTGACCAATAATACTGTAGTTTCAATTCCCTCTTAAGTAAAGGTGCACTCACCATTTGTTTGAGGAACAGCTTTTTGAATATGAATAAAGAATTAGTACAACATATTGTTTCTTTAAACGTTAACCTAGAGGTAAAAAAAAAGTCCCAACTTTGCTTAATTAGAAAGCATTTTCAGCTTGTCTTAAAAAAATAAATAAAAAGAAACAATCAAACCAACCCTCCAATATTACTAGTGGAAAAAAAAACCAACAAAGAATAAAATGACAGATTCCCTACTTTTTTTTTTTCCATTTTAAGTGTTGCTCGGCTATGAGTGATATATTTGAAATTGCATGCTATATACATTCCTTTCTGAATGAATTTTCTCGGAATGGGAGGGAGGGGAAGGTGAAAATGGGGTAAAGGAAGAAACCCTATTGTGCCTAAGCTATTTTGCCATTAGGCAGGTGTACACATGTGTGTGTTCGTACACACACACACACACTCACCAACCACAACGGGATGTCCATCCAAAAAAACATCTCCCTAGTACCCATTTTTTTTATTAAAAATGTGTAAATAATTGAGTCTTGTTAATGCATAAGGAATCCTCCTCACACCCAAAGGGGAATTTTTGTTACTCTGCTCTTTTCTGATTTTTCTCCCTTTAAAACACTGCACCTTCCCTTATCAGGTTTATGCTAGCCTACCTTTCTACTCTTGGAAGTGTCCAGTCTTAATATCATTCTGCTGTTGCATTACATCATGCTAATAATTGGAACAGGGATAAAGCAAAAAAAAAAAAAGGAAGAACGGTAAATTGCCAAAGTGCAGAATGATCTGTTGTCAGGCATTAAAGCAGCCAAACTAGATGTCAGTTCCATGAAAACAACAGCAAGGTAGGAATTACAGTCTCATTGTGATGCTAATTCATGTTTATAACCTTTGGATGAAAAAAATAATAATAATAATAATCCAAAAAAAGAAAGAAGAAAGAAGAAGAAATGTTAATGGTTGGCTTTTACTAAGAGGATCAGTTGATGCCAATATGAAAGCCAGGGAGAGAAGGCAATTATGCAAACAACACATGCACCCTAATTTCAGTATGGAAACTTATATTTCAAACCTAAATTCAGGAAAATAATATGAAGGTTTATACTACGAAATCTAAACATGAGAAAGATTTAAGAGGAGGAAAAAAATGCACATTGCATATGTCAGATAATCGACTGATTATCTGAGCTGTGCTAGCTACAGGGAAGCACTTACCCTTCAGTCCAGCTAGAAGTTAGCAGGGTAAGAAGGAACAAACCAGAATAACATAAAGACTAGCAACAAGGCTCAGGAAAGCAGACAGGAGTTCTAACCTAGCAGCTAGAGTACTTGGGTTCAAGCAAAAAATGAAATACAAAACAAAAGGAAAGAAAGAAAAATATATATATATATTTATAAATTAAACACAAAGGGAAAAAAAAGAATATCAACAAACAACAACATTTAAGAGCTGAAATTGTTATGAAGCTTGAGAAACCTAGCCATATAAATATATAGATAAGTACATAAAAGGGTAAAAGAAAGGATCACACAACTTATCAAAAAGAACAGCCCATTTTTGCACGAGATGTGACCAATATAATTAAACAGAATGTATACAATAAAACAAATGGAACAGGGAAAAAAAGAGAAGCACAAATGATATGAGAAACCATCGCTGATCAATCTTTCATGTTTAAAATAACTTTTCAAAAGTAATAAAAATGAAAGCTCAGCTGTGTATAATGTATATATGTCTGTATGCATTTTGACTGATGCCGGTAATAAGATGGGACAGACAAAAATTCATATCTCCAAATAAGTAATTATTTAATGAAACTAACGTAATGCCAAAAAGGGCGATATATTACTTCAGAAGTAAATAGAAAATCCTTTGGAAAACTTTGTGTTCCTTTTAATGAAAACATATATAAAGGGAAACTTCTAATTTATTAAAGCCCCCACCCCATGCACTCTAGGGGAAATAACCACTAGAACTTTAAAACAACACCATAGGGCTGCATTGTGAATTTTAGTGTATGTTTTTAATATAAAAGCAAATAACAAAACAACCCCCCCCCAAAAAATAGCTGCTTTCTTCCCCAAATAAGTTTTTTTTAAAAAAACCAGATGAATAGCCAGTTGTATTTTTTGTATGTTTAAAAATGTTTACCTTTAAATGCATACTATATTTAAAAATGAACACCCCACTTTCTAAAAGTAACGGTAATTTTAAAAAGATGTTTCATTCAGGCTTGGAAATCAATACTGAAGGGGACATTAAGCGTTGCGTAAAGTTTAGATCTGTTAAGGCAAATTAGAAAGGAACCAAATGAATGCAGTAACATTCCCCATTTTCCCAACTGTAAAATGTGTTAGTCTCAACTTTCTGTTTTACAGCTTCAGCTTAACACGGGAGTGTTTGCATCGTTTATTGTTATTCCCCCCCCCCCACCTTTTTTTTCTGGCTGTTAACACAAAGCAGTTCTGCCATCTTTAGGCAATTTATGTAATCTATGGAAATATTAACCGCAATAAAAATATTAGACAAATGGAAACTGCTTCCAATATGTTCAAAGCCTCCCCTGTATCCAGCGCTGTATGTTTCAGTGAACAAGAAAAATAAACTAAAAAAGATGTGCACACATTTCAGTCCAATGCACATTCAGGTATTTTGCACCACCATTCTTACCTTTCTGTGGGTGAGAAGGAAAAAAAACCCTTAAAAATGCAATACTTGATTTATATGGGAAAGGAATCCTGGTTCCTGTGACCTTAGAACATCTGATGGCAGCCATCATGTGTGCATAAAAAGGACTCATCAGTTGCAGTGATACATATATTTTGTTGTCCAATTATACATTTATAAAAGGAGCTTGGTATTCTGATACAAAAGCAGTAGATGCAAATATACAGGCATCAATATAACATGACATTTCACAGCCTGAGCTCATTGATATTCCAGTGGGTAGCCAAGCAGCAGAAATGCATGAGTTCAGACTTAAAGGCCTGTGCACAGATTATACATTTGCAATACTTACCCCCTGGATTTTTGGTGAGTCTCTGGGTAAGATTCCTTCATATTTATCTCTCGGTGCCTTTTCTATCTATGGCAGTGATACCCTAACCCTAACCCTCCCCATCCCCTCGGAGGCTGCCTGGAAGCCAACCCCCCCCCCCCCCGAGCCTCTGTGTGAGCCACAAATCAACTAGGGCAATGGCACGTGTGCCAGCAGATATGACTCCTTGTGCCACCTGTGGCACCCGTGCCATAGGTTTGCCATCACTGACCTATGGTATTACCAGTAGCAACCTCCAATGGCAGCTATTCTGAGCTACCAATTAGTTGTACTCATAATAACCTATTTGTAAATTCTTCATGACAAGGACCACCTAGCCCTCAACCTTCTAGGCACAAGGGACAGGTTCTGTGGAGAGAGGTTTTTCCATGGACATGAGAGGACATGGTTTTGTGGGCATCCCGTGGATGGGTCTTCGCTTGTCCATTTTCTGGCATGCCATGGACTGATGTCAGTCCACAGACCGAGAGTTGGGGGTCTACCCTTTTCTTCTTTCATCACTTTTGCCTTCTATTACTTCACAAGACAGCGGAGAATAACTAGGCAATCACAGTTTATAAACAAGCTGCACTTATTTATGCCTCTTCTGCTAGAACTAGCGCTTGTGACTCTTCTATTAAAGCAAGGTTTCTCAACTTTGGCAATGTTAAGATATATTGGGGGGGCGTTCGCCCACGTTCGCCTGGTGTACCAGTTGCGACCCTATTTGGACCGGGAGTCACTGCTCACAGTCACTCATGCCCTCATCACCTCGAGGCTCGACTACTGTAACGCTCTCTACATGGGGCTACCTTTGAAAAGTGTTCGGAAACTTCAGATCGTGCAGAATGCAGCTGCGAGAGCAATCATGGGCTTCCCTAAATATGCCCATGTCACACCAACACTCCGCAGTCTGCATTGGTTGCCGATCAGTTTCCGGTCACAATTCAAAGTGTTGGTTATGACCTATAAAGCCCTTCATGGCACCGGACCAGATTATCTCAGGGACCGCCTTCTGCTGCACGAATCCCAGCGACCAGTTAGGTCCCACAGATTGGGTCTTCTCCGGGTCCCATCAACTAAACAATGCTGCTTGGCGGGACCCAGGTGAAGAGCCTTCTCTGTGGCGGCCCCGGCCCTCTGGAACCAACTCCCCCCAGAGATTAGAATTGCCCCCACCCTCCTTGCCTTTCGTAAGTTACTTAAAACCCACCTCTGCCATCAGGCATGGGGGAACTGAGATACTCTTTCCCCCTAGGCCTTTACAATTTTATGCATGATATGTCTGAATGTATGTTTGGTTTTTACTTTAATGGGTTTTTAATTGTTTTTACTATTGGATTATTGTGCATATTGTACTATTATTGTTGTTAGCCACCCCAGTCTCCGGAAAGGGGCGGCATACAAATCCAATAAATCAAATCAAATCAAATCAAATATGGATTTCAACTTCCAGAATTCCCCTTCAAGGAGTTAAAATTCAGGGAGTTAAAATCCACCTGTCTCAATGTTGCCCAGATTGGGAAACCTTACATTAAGAATATGTAGACTCTAGAGGTGAGTTTCCATTTTAAGAATCTGGTTTGTTATTAAAGCATATGAGAAACATAAGAAAATTGATAAGAAATCTTTTGCTTGTTTTATTCAGAAAGAATGGGATTAAAGACACAGCCTAAAATAAGAAGAACAAAGCTGCATCTTGTAATACAGCCATTTCTTCATCACCCAATTTTGTGAAACATTGTGAACATAGCATTATAGCCACTGATGGGATTCTACAGGTATGGTCAAGTATGCAGAACCGGTAGGAAAAAAAAATGATTTTTTTTTTCTTTTTTCCCCTTCTGGGCTCTGGGTATCTTTTTCCTATCGCAGTAAAGGAGGTTGAAAGTGTATCATTTTAGAAGAGCTGTGTGTGTGTGTGTGTACATACACATACAGTTTATATAGTAGATAATGTATATTTTTATGTGCCTGTGGGTAATATGTATGTACACATATGGCATATATACATAGAATTAAATAGTATATTTTGGATGTTCAGTAATAGTAAATAGATAGGGAAATTGTATCTCTTTGAGACGAGGAGAGGCCAGGCACCCTAATCCTAACCCAAAAAGGAAGACCAAGTTTTGCTGGAGTTAAGTATGGAGTTAGGTAAAGTTAAGTATGAGTCCAAGTTATGCACACATGTAAAAACAGAAGTAAATTTCATCATTTTCAAAGATTATAAATTTCTGCTGATATAGTATGTTAGTAAACAAATACAGTGATACCTCGTCTTACAAACGCCTCGTCATACAAACTTTTCGAGATACAAACCCGGGGTTTAAGATTTTTTTGCCTTGTCTTACAAACTATTTTCACCTTACAAACCCACCACCGCTGCTGGGATGCCCCACCTCCGGACTTCCGTTGCCAGCAAAGCACCTGTTTTTGCACTGCTGGCATTCCTCTGAGGCTCCCCTCCATGGGAAACCCCACATCCGGACTTCCGTGTTTTTGTGATGCTGCAGGGGAATCCCAGCAGTGCAAAAATGGGCGCTTCGCTGGCAACGGAAGTCCAGAGGTGGGTTTCCCAGCGAGGGGAGCCTCAGTGAAATTGCAGCATCGCAAAAACACAGAGGTCCGGAGGTGGGGTTTTGAGGACTTCGGTGTTTTTGCAATGCTGCAATTTCACTGATGCTCCCTTTGCTGGGAAATCCCACCTCCAGACTTCCGTTGCCAGTGAAGCGCTCGTTTTTGCGATGCTGGGATTCCCCTGCTTGGATTCCCCTGCAGCATCACAAAAACACGGAAGTCCAGAGGTGGGTTTTCCCATGGAGGGGAGCCTCAGGGGAATCCCAGCAGCGCAAAAACGGGCGCTTCGGCTGGCAAAAGGGGTGAGTTTTGGGCTTGCACGCATTAATTGCTTTTCCATTGATTCATATGGGAAACATTGTTTCGACTTACAAACTTTTCACCTTAAGAACCTCGTCCCGGAACCAATTAAGTTTGTAAGACAAGGTATCACTGTATTCCCATTGCAATCAGAATACACCAAACTAGACCACCCAAAAAATATTCCAGAAAACTATGGATAGTTTGAGATTTATAGTATTAATATTTCAGATTAATCAGCCTTTTCAAATGAACCAAAAACAATGAATACATGAATACATAAATAAATAGAATAGAATAGAATAAAATAAAATAAAGGGCTGATGTATCCAACTTCACTGATCAGGTGAAATGTTTCATAGAAATTAAACTGCATTTTTTTAAAATCCAAATGTCTCAGCACTTTTTGCCCAAAAGGATATAGGTAAGAATATCAATATCTTACACCTTTTTGGCACATTAATATAATCTAGAGAATCTGACCTAACAAATAAATTCATACATTAAATTGCAATTAGGAGGATAATCCAATTCAAAAGTATAATTTATGTGAACCAATTTCTTCCAATTTCCCCCCTTGTTAAATTTCCAAATACAGAATTGGAGATTTTCTAAAATTTCTGCAAAATACTTCCCAGGCACAAAGCAAAAGATACTTTTATCTACCAAGATATCACTTGGAAGCTACACTACTGTAGCTACTACTAGCTATAAATCCAATAGCTAGTTAACCAATTAACTAAACTGTAAATGTAACTAAATTGCATCACGATTATGCTAATTTATGGTTATAATGCCTTGTGTATAAAGTCCCAAGACTTTACCTTAAATTCTATAGTGGTATGGTATTTGCTGGGATAGGACCACGTATCCATATATACGTCCCATACTACTGTTATGTACCCATGCAAAGGGGGCCTATGAGTCTATTTGTCCTTTACGAGCAATCCCTATGCTGTTGAGATTGTTACAGACTGAAGGTTACAGAGTTGTTGGTCAACAGCTAGCCATCATTAAGTCCTAATACTTCAGATGCTGCAGTTCTGGAGGCTGGCAGGAAGAGGCCTATTTTTTGACTATGTCCCAAATATGCTTTTTCAAAAGGCAACTGGACTTTGTTTTTCATTGAAGATGTTTCACTTCTCATTCAAGAAGCTTCTTCAGTTCTGAAAAAGCACCTTTGGGGCAATCATGACCTAGATGACTGAGAATTTATTTATTGGATTTGTATGCCGCCCCTCTCCATAGACTCTCCATAGACATAGAATCTCCATAGACATACTTCTTGAGTAGGTTCCAATGTAATAGAACCTGCCCACAGCAGAAAACCTGAAAGTGGCCATGGTAGGGCAACTTTAGTAAGGTTGGAATGGACAAGCAAGTGGAGAAGAGATAGATGATGGCCATATCAAACATAGCGAAGGGCTCAGCCTATTTCCTTTCTAAAACAAGGAGATTAGTCAATTTATAACTTCCCTCCTTTCAACCCACTGTGGAGCAAGCCAAATTAGAGCAATAGTCTTTCATGACTAATCATTAGCTGTTTGTTATGCTGAATTGTTAGTAATCTATTTTGATAAAAGGCCTTTTATGAATGATTGTTCCAAAATACTGAAAAGAAGAGTACGATAATGAAAGAATAAAACCCAGGGCAGAACAAGTTAGGAGTTGGAAAAGTCCATATATCAAGTATTGCATTTTCGGTTTCCCTCTGCATTTTTATGGAATAACTTTTTTTCTTGATCCTTCGCATACATCATGAAAATTTCTCAGACCTAAAAGCAATATGAAATACACAATCTGGCTCCTTCTCTCCCCCCAACCTCCCCCCTCCCTGGTAGCTATGAACAAGCCACTTTTAAGTCTAAACTGTTTGGTTTGATAAGAATACATTTCACTTACAAAATTGAGAAATGGGGGCATCTAGCTGCGGCACATTTCCTCCTTTAGCATTAAGCTTCTGAACTTGAGTAGGTGGCACAGGTTTGTGGGACTGGCCAGTAGCCCGGTACATGGCTTGGACCCAGAGGATACGATCCTGCTCATCGTCGCTGGCAAAAATCACAGTGTCGCCTTCTTTCACTGCATTGAAAAATGCGCGGCCGCCCTCCAAACCTGAGTGATATCAGAAAGCACTTGGTTAGAAAAGCAGCATTTGACATTCAGGGTCATGGATCTCCAAAACAAAAGACACAGTTATGGTTGTTTAAGGAGACCTTCTTATTTTTTTTAAAAAAAATTGCAAAGTCTCCCTAGGATTGGGGAGCTCATTAGGATGAAGGATGAGAAGGAGCTAGGAGCTGGAAACTGAAGGAGGAGTAAGATCTGCTTCTGGAGTGAGGATTTTTACAAAGGAATCAAGCCAGAAAGCATGAACGCTATGATGGGAAGAATTTACTAAGGTACTGAATTCCATGATTTTTAAATAATGGCAGGAGAATGACTTTCTTTTGCTTACCTGGAATTTTTCAGGAGAGAGAGAGAGAGAAATTTTGTGGTAGTTTTGTAAGAAACAGATAAAGTCTCCCCACTATTTTTAAAAATAAATAACCTTTACAATTTGCAATAAGAACATCTATACTTTTCTAATGATCACCCACTCAAAATTTGTCTCTTGAGTTTTTCACTCTGGGCTAATATATTCATTAAAGTATTAATGAAGTATCAGGAGCTATGTTGGTGCAGTGGTTAAAATGCAGTATTGCTGGCAAATTGCCGGCAGTTGGCAAATTCTGCCAACTGCCAGGAGTTTGATCCCAACTGGCTAAAGGTTGACTCCACCTTTCATCCTTCCAAGGTCAGTAAAATGAGGATCCAGATTGCTGGGGGCGATATGTTGACTCTCTAACCCACTTAGAAAGGGCTATAAAGCACTATGGAGAGGTATATGATTCTAATTGCTATTAAATCACTCTATTTCAATATTCTACATTTATTCAGTCATGCTGAGATTCTTTAGCATACAATATATGTGAAGATAGGGTGGGGTTTTTTGCCTCACATAAAACTATAATTGTCATGTTTAAACTAAGATAATTTTAAAGGTATCCCTGGCCCTTTAGTGCTATCAATTAACTTATCTGTGTCATTGCTCATCTTTAATTCCAGTTCATTTAGGAATAAATTAAGAGCACTAATCTAAGTACAAATCCTTAGAGAGACCCAACGGTTTAAAACTTCACATCATTAAATAATCCCATAAGAATCATAAAATAATTTATCTCATGAATCCTTGGTTAAAGATTTTTTTTTTGTCATTGCTTTCTGAAACTAAACAAATATATTGGATTTCCCCATCACTCCCTTTTTTCTAATGTATCACTAAAGGGTAGTAAAAGGTTTGTGACGAAGGTCGTAACTTTACTGAAATCTTACTAAAACTATTCATCCCACTTTGATCTGTAACAATGTTTTCCACCAATATAATCAGTAAACTGATGTGTAATTTCCTGAATTCTGCTGTTGCTCCTCAAAGATTGGTAATACATTCTCTATTGCCCATTACACTGGTGAAGAAAACCGTATTCTACGGATATGTTCATAAGTTCCTTCCTTTAAGGTTGAGACTACCTGATTGTTGTGTTTTTAATGAACATAATCATCCTGATTTTTTAATTCACAAACAACATAGTTAAGCAGCCTGTATAAAAACAACAGAAACTTTAGTTACACTTATAATAAAGGAAGTCAACTCTCAGTAAACAAGCAAACAAACCTCATCTTACCATCTTACTTACCAGGTTGTGGGTCAGTATAGTCTACTGTGTATCCATCAAGCTGCAACAGCTCTTGAGGTTCAGCTTTTTTCTCTCGGTAGCTGCACATGGCAAATGTATATTGGCTAACCTGCAGAAGATCATACAGCTTAAGTAATATCAAGTGATGATGGAAGAACATTTCCAATTGGGAACCTTTGCAAATACTGTACAGTAATCCCTTGCTACTTCGCGGTTCATCTTTTGCGGATTCGCTACTTCGTGGGTTTTCAAAGGGGGTTTAAAACCATTAAATCCATTGAAAATTTTAAATCCATTAAAAATTCATAAAATTCTTCTACAGTACTCTACTAAAGAAACTGGTAGGATATCACATGTAGTTCCAGCTGAGAAACATTATAGAATGACTGTTTAATGCAAAGGGTGGATTTTAAAAGTCCAAATACTCATTAAATACATTAAAAAAAATATTTCCTCTACTTCACGGAAATTTGTTTTTCACGGGTGGTCTTGGAACGCATCCCCGCGAAAAACGAGGGATCACTGTAGTACTATATTTACCTTGAGATAAATCTTTCCCTAGGTTATTATCTATGTGTTTTAATAGATGATATCTATCTGTTTTAACAGATAATATAGTAGATATTATCTATTTTAATAGCTGATTCCTGTAATATAAATCTCGAGATTCTTCTGAAAATAAGGGAATAGTAGGACACTACAGTCAATATCCTACAGGTTTATTCAAACATTCATATAATCTTCTGATCAGCAAATGTAGAACAATCTCTTAGGTTGAGTACAATCTTCTCTCTTGGGAATTGGGATAGAAATTGGGACTACTCAGTATCATATAAAGATACAAAAGCTGGGAACTTGCATCAGAAATGTCCTGAAGGCCTCTTCACCTGCTATGTTATTGAAATACACATTCAAAGGATGCATTTAATGTACAATTTGTAGTTATAATTGAAAATAAATGACATCATGGAGGTGTCAGGGAGACATCATTGGCTGCAACTAAATAGTACATCAACATTGTAAAAAAAACACAAACCAACAACTCCAAGCTTGTTTTTACATACTAAAACACCTGAATGGAATTCTATTTTTTTTAAAAAATGGCAGAAATATAATATTTTTGTCTTAATTAAATATTAGTGACTTTTTCCTGTCTCTTTAAACTATAGTGGTACTACTGTGTTTCCACAAAAATATGGACTTACTTTTGGGGTAAGTTGATTTTTACAAATGTGCCCAAAATAAGCCCTAATTAAGACCCCGCCCTTTCCAGGGTGCACAGGTAAAAATTAAGCTAGGCTGGGGTTGTGTGTGGAGCTGCCCTACTACTTACCTTTGGACAGTTGCAGTCAGGCCTTACACACCCCAACACCTGCCTCGCCCACCCATTTATTCTGCAGCAGATAAGGCCTGCAAGGCTTTATCGAAGGCAAATCACAGAGCTCCAGGCCAATCCAGAGCTCTGTTATTGGCTACAGAGGCCTTCAAGGAAAGTCTTACAGACTTTGCTGGTCACAGAAGTTCCTGAAGGCCTCTGACAGTAAAAAGGAGGCTGGGGGGGGGGGGAGTGATGCACACAAGTGAGGTGAGTAAGTGGACGAAATCACCCCGTCCACCTGCCTTGCCCACCCATTTATTCTGCAGCAGGTAAGGCCTGCAAGACTTTCCTCAAGGCAAATAACAGAGCTCCAGGTCAATCCAGAGCGCTGTTATTGGCTACAGAAGCCTTCAAGGAAAGTGTTGCAGGCTTTGCTTCTCACAGAAGAAGTTCCTGAAAGTCTCTGACAGTAAAAAGGAGGCTGGGGGGCGATGCACACAAGTGAGGTGAGTAAGTGGATGATATCCCCACCGTCCATCATTTAAGTCTACCAGACTATTTTCACAGAAACATGGCAATCACTCTATAGTTCTTGTGTAGCTAACCCTATTGGATTCTCCCCATTCAACAACAAGGCCAAGTCAAGACTTTGTAGAATGTTACTGGAGACAGCCCTAGCAGAGAGTAAAGATGAATATGATAGAAAAAATAATAATACAATATAATAATACAATTGACATGATTTTTTAATTAAAAACCCCCCCAGTCTTTAACAATTATTTGATAGTGAGTTGTCAACTCAAAGGCTCACAGCTTTTTTTTTAAAGAAAAAGATAGCTATTGTCCAAGAGGAATGTTCATCCTTTGAAAACTCTCATCGTTCATTTCACATAATGTCAGACTGACACTCTGTCAGAAACAATGTGAGCTAAATTGCTGGTTAGCAATCACATTAAAGCCATCCCAAAGCCCCCATAGTTCTATATAGTTATTGTCACTGATCTTGTAAATAGTAGCTTTCACTCCTCCATCAATGTGCATGACATGCCACGTTCAATGTCAAATACTTGATGGCAAGTCTTCATTGGCTGCGGGGGAAATTGACGTTGCCTTTAGGTGCCCATCAGGCTGCATTAAGACACGGCTTGTACTTAATATATTGTCTTTTTAAAAATCAGGATAATCTAGGAGAAAGTCAGTTGGAAAGCCAGGGATTCTCCTGTGCTCCGGGCTAGGAATAGGGAAATTTATCATGAAATGATTGAAAAATGCCCCTGTTAAGGTTGTGTCACATTCTGGATTCCTTATGTTCTTATATTGGTTTAGACATTTCCTCGACCTCTGGAAGAAACTTTATCTTTCTTTAAAACTCTTGCATTAATGGATGATGCTAGTCATTTTGGGGGAACTGGGGAAAAAGGAGGGGGGTGAATCTAGGATGTCTTCTTTCTGAATTTTAATGTTATTAGAAATGCTTTGGACTTTTTGCTGTTAATTAATTAATGATGCTTATCCTTCTCCAGGGTTCTGCTTGCATCTGTGTCCATATCTATTGTAGCTTCTGTATCTGGGGCTGCAGATTTTTTATTCCTCTTTTTGATTCCTTGACCATTGGAAAACAAGAAGAGGCAGAATTATTGTCCTGATTCTCCAGCGCAAGCAAGCTAAAGCAAGCAAGCTAAAGCAAGCTAAAGCAAGCTAAAGCAAGCAAGCAAGCTAAAGCAAGCTAAAGCAAGCAAGCTAAAGCAAGCAAGCAAGCTAAAGCAAGCAAGCAAGCAAGCAAGCAAGCAAGCAAGCAAGCAAGCAAGCAAGCAAGCAAGCAAGCAAGCAAACAAGCAAACAAACAAGCAAGCAAGCAAGGAAGCAAAAGCAAGCAAGCAAACAAGCAAGCAAGCAAGCAAGCAAACAAGCAAGCAAGCAAGCAAGCAAGCAAGCAAGCAAGCAAGCAAGCAAGCAAGCAAGCAAGCAAGCAAGCAAGCTAAAGCAAGCAAGCAAGCTAAAGCAAGCAAGCTAAAGCAAGCAAGGAAGGAAGCAAGCCACTGTCTCTGGCTTGCCTTTGATCGAAAAGAGAAGATAGATAGAAAGAGGACTGAAAAGAATTGTGAGTGGCAGAGACATTCCTTTCTAAGTCTCTTGGGATCTTATTTTTTGCTTTGGTGACAGAAGCATCTCCAGGGATGGGTCACCATTCGAGATGGCGAAGTGATTGAAACTGCACCCTCAGAATTTAGATGATCCCTTCCCTTTCCTCCCTTATACAAAACATAAATTGAATCACTGGATGCCATAACACAGTAGTTTCATGAATGAATCCCAAAAAGTTGTCCTTGCCCAAGGTCCATTTTTCCCCAAATTATTTCTTTTTTAAGTACGGTACTCACAGCTCTATGATTTCCTGTAGTCTAAAACTAGGACTTAACTGGAAGGCAATGCTACAGAAAAATTGTAAATTCACATGAAGTTTCTGACAGCTTGCAACTGAGCCAAAATAATACAGTGACATGCTGCCCTCCACTGGTATCAAATTTGCATTAACCTTTCTCAAGAAGCTGTCTAGTTTTTCAATTGTTACTTTCCATTTTTCCCCAATACAGTAATTCAAAGATTTCCTAAGATGTCTTTAAAAATGTACACGAAGGAAAATTATTTTGAAGGAAGTGTATTATATCCACTCCCATGACTCATCCTAGTGGCTTTATTGTCATCTCAAATCGTATAAGATTATCATTATGATTTGTAATGATTAGTTATTTGAATTTATAAACTGCCCAATTCCAATGGACTTTGGGTGTTTCTCTTAAATACTTCCAAGCTAACAGATAGGTGTAAATAAAATATAACTTATATTCATCAGATATAGTTGGAAATTGTGCTATTCCTTATAGTAATAATGGTCCCTATCCCTATCATTGTTCAAAATTAACTGTGAGGAAAATCTCTCAGCTATTTGCTGCTCATTTACATAAATTTCCCAAAGTAGCACACCCACAACAGTGTTTTTTTGCCTTCCTGAACTATCTGGCTGGTTTTCATTCAGTTCATTGTCTGAAACATGTCAACCTATCACTGTTGGAAAAGGTTTTACACCAGTGATAGTGAACCTATGACATATGTGTCAAAGATTATACACCACAATGTTTTGGGTGACACGTCAGCATCTTCATGCAATTTGAGGAGGCTGTATGAGGAGACGGAGTGGCTGTGGGTTTTGCCTCCCAAGGACAATCTCATCTGTCTGTCCATTACTCGGGGGGGGGGAGGGTCTGCAACTTGGGCGTCCTCCTCGACCCACAGTTTACATTAGAGAACCATCTTTCAGGTGTGGTGAGGGGGGCGTTTGCCCAGGTTCGCCGGGTGTACCAGTTGCGGTCCTACCTGGACCGGGATTCACTGCTCACAGTCACTCATGCCCTCATCATCTCGAGGTTCGACTACTGTAATGCTCTCTACATGGGGCTACCTCTGAAGAGTGTTCAGAAACATCAGATCATGCAGAATGCAGCTGCAAGAGCAATCATGGGGTTCCCCAGGTATGCCCATGTCACACCAAAACTCCGTAGTCTGCATTGGTTGCCGATCAATTTCCAGTCGCAATTCAAAGTGTTGGTTATGACCTATAAAGCCCTTCATGGCATCGGACTAGAATATCTCCGGGACCGCCTTCTGCCACACAAATGCCAGTGACCGGTTAGGTCCCACAGAGTTGGCCTTCTTTGGGTCCTGTCGACGAAACAATGTCGTCTGGTGGTACCCAGGGGAAGAGCCTTCTCTGTGGTGGCCCCGACCCTCTGGAATCAACTCCCCCCGGAGATTAGGACTCCACCCACCTTGCCTTTTGTAAACTTCTCAAAACCCACCTCTGTCATCAGGCATGGGGGAATTGATTCCCCTGGGCCATTTCTGCTTTATGTATGGTCTTTATGAGAAGTATGATTGTTTTTATATTAAGGGTTTTAAATTGTTTTAAGTATTGGATTTGTACTGTTTCTTGTTGTGAGCCGCTCCGATTCCTCAGAGAGGGGCGGCATACAAATCTAATAAATAATAATAATAATAATAATAATAATAATAATAATAATAATATGTTCTGCTCACATGCAGCCTTTGAAACCTCCCAAAATTGTGCAGGAATGAGGTGCAGTTTTTGGTGGTGGAAGAGGGGCAGCATACAAGTTTCATAAATTATTATTATTATTATTATTATTATATTATTATTATATTATTATTATTATTATTATTATTTTTATTATTATTGAATAGCATTTATAAATTTTTGAGGTGCAAACTACAGCAAAAATGAACAAGTTTTCTCTGCATGAGTCTTATCAAACTAAGCAAAAAAATAATCCACACGATATTAACTAGCATCGAAAAGCAATTATCTGAGTTACAGAAATGTTTAAGTGAGTTTCATCAAGTTTCAAGTTTCAAGTTTTATTGGATTTATATGCCGCCCCTCTCCGAAAACTCGGGACGGCTAACAATCATAAACAATGTACAATAAAATCCATCAAGTCTTGTTTCGATTCGTTCTTCGACATCAGCTACTGACTTGATATTTGGCCTCTGATATTTTCATGTGTATACACCATGCTTTCTTCCTCCGTGATCTGTTTCACACATCTCTCTATCGATCAGCCATGACATGGCCACTGTGGTACTTGCAATGAACTTCATTTTTGCTATAGTCAGTTTGGTCATGTATACCTGACCAGTCAAATGATGAGCATGAATCGTGGGCAAGGACAAGGCAACCAAATGCAGTTTAGCTGCAGTATCCTGTTTCTCAGTGAAACCAGGAAAATAATACAGTATACAGTTCACCTGTATGGAACCCGCATTGCATAGCAGACATTAATACAATTCAGAGTGTCCAGAAATATTTCACCAGTCCTTCTCTCCTCCTCTCGCAACAAAACACCTTACTCTGCCAGACTTGAAATACTGCAATTAGGACAATTTACAACTACGTCGCCTCCGATCTGATCTAACAGTAGTTCATAAAATCATATACCTTCACTGTTAGTGACTACTTCACCTTCAACCGCAACAGCACACGAGCACGTAATAGAATCAAACTGAATATAAACCGCTCCAAATTAGATTGCAGAAAATAAGCAATAGGGTGATCAACGCCTGAAACACATTACCTGACTGTGGTTTCTTCCCTAACTCCAAAATGTTTAACCTCAGATTTTCTACAGTTGATCTCTCCCCTTTTCTAAGGGGTGTGCATTAGCACACCATTGTGCCTACCATCCCTGTCCTACTGTCTTCTTTTATCATTATTTACTACTTATGTTATGCTTATACAAACTGCAATCCTATACTTGTTTGACAAAACAAACAAACAAACAAACAAACAAATAATAACTAAATGGAGAAAAATAGATTCATGTGAGTTGTGGTGCTGGAGAAGGTTCCTGTGCATTCATTGGACAGCAAAGATGACAAACAAGTAACTACGAGAACATATAAAATCAGGCATATCACTGCGAGGCAAAAATCACTAAATGACACCTTACTTAGTTTGGCTATGTTATGCTATCACATTCACTGGAAAAGGAAGTTATGCTCAGAATGGTCAGTGGTGAAAGGAAATGAGGCAACCAAAAACCACAGTAGCTAGACACCCTTAAAGCTGACACCAACCAAAACATAAAACATTTGAAAAAAGTTATACAAGAGTGGAAAATGCAGAGAGAGCTGATCCATAGAATTGGACATGATTGAACTCATGGCATCATCACTAAGCAGCCAATACAGTACTGTATACTGTAAGTTTCTGGAGGTATTGTCTGCCTATAAGTGGTATGTTGCTGCCACCTCCTGGGTGAACATGGAAATTATTGTTGCTGTTTCCTTGCCTCCAGCTTCCAGATGCTAAAATAATCAGAACCAAAGTAGTAGGTGAAAAAAATGAAACGAGGGACTCAGCATTTTTCACATGTCCACACAATGCTGAGAATCCAAGGTCATCTGGTTTCAATATTCTTAGAACAAAAAAATCTCCCTGCAACTGTTATGTAGTATGCTCTCTAACTCAGCAAAGGAAGTCTTCATTGTTTTTTAAGCAGTTCATTGTTACAGAAACAAAATATTATTTTCATTCTCAGTAAGAACCACACACCAATCACTGACAACTGAATGCAGACATTTCTAGCAGACATAACACTAGTAGAAACCCCATGTGGTATATAAGGCAGAAGGAAAATTGAGGAAGGAACTATAGTGGTGCCTACGAACACCTCTACTTACAAACTTTTATAGATAAGAACCGGGTGTTCAAGATTTTTTTTACCTCTTCTCAAGAACCATTTTCCACTTACAAACCAGAGCCTCCAAAACTATAACAGGAAAAGGCAGGGAAAAGTCTCTGTGGGGCCTCTCTAGGAATCTCCTGGTAAGAAACATGGACAGAAAAGGTGGGGAGAAGCCTCTGTGGGGCCTCTCTAGGAATCTTCAGGGAGGAAACAGGGCTGGAAAAGGTGGGGAGAAGCCTCCGTGGGGCCTCTCTAGGAATCTCCTGGGAGGAAACAGGACCAGAAAAGGCAGGGAGAAGCCTCCATGGGTCCTCTCTAGGAATCTCCTGGGAGGAAACAGGGCCTCCACACTCTCCACCCCCAATATCACGCATTATTTGCTTTTATATTGATTCCTATGGGAAAAATTGCTTCTTCTTACAAACTTTTCTAGAAGCTGACATACATCTCATTCATGGATAATCTAAGGCAATGTGAAGGAATCCACGTGAAATTAGGCTTATAATAGCATTTCCTCCATTGAGTTAATCAGTCTGAAACAGGGGCAGGTTCCTCTTATACCTTCCTACCAGTGCGCTGTGGGCACACTGTGATGTTTCACGCACATGCTTGCCATGCTTGTAGGTGAGCATATGTCTCCTTGTGCAATTTTGCTTCTGCACATGTGCTGAGGGACAATTTTCTTTCTACGCATGCTCAGAGAACAAAAAAAATAGTCAAAAATTAGGGGGAGAAAGATGGCACCACTCACAGACCAGCAAAGACAACATTGGACCTGTCAAACTCAAATTGCACAATTGGCAGGCCACTACCAGAGCAGTGCACCAGGGCGCCTTGGTAGGAACTCACCTATGGCTCTAAGTGTCTATCTCTGTGGACTTGTGTGTACATAGTTGATGCCAATTTTATCGTACTTGAGGGTTAAGCCAATACAAACGTCAGTGGCCAGAAGGCAGAGCGACCTTGTATATTTTTGATACTTCCTTTATGTTCTTAGTACTCACAAGTTGTCATCTTCTGAATAAAGATACCAGGTAGTTATGCTTCATCTGTATTCTCTACATTAGTAGTTAATTTCATGTTTGACAGTTTCTAATTTGTGAACATGCTCAAGTCAGTTCAGATATGCACCTTGCTGATTCATGTCACACCGTTTGCCTTTTTCCATTTTGGAAATTTATGGAGAGCCCCTGGAGACTTCACACATTACTAAAGAAAACATAATCTTAGCCATTTTGTGCATCTTTATTTATTCTGGCTAACAGAAGAATTGGGCTTTTTTCCCCTGAACTCATCACAAATCAATCTAAGTAAAAAAAGAAAATGCTTTCTAATACTGAGACAACAAAAACAACAACAACAACAACAACAACAACAACAACAACAACACCAGAGTTGGAAGGGACCCTGGAGGTCTTCTAGTTCAACCCCCTGCTTAGGCAGGAAACCTTACACTACCTTCAGACAAATGGTTATCCAACATCTGCTTAAAAACTTCCAGTGTTGGGGCATTCTCAACTTCTGGAGGCAAGTTGTTCCACTGATCAACCGTTCTGACTGTCAGGAAATTTCTCCTTAGTTCTAAGTTACTTCTCTCCTTGTTTAGTTTCCACCCATTGTTTCTTGTTCTACCATCAGGTGCTTTGGAGAATAGGTTGACTCCTTCTTTGTGGCCACCCTTGAGATACTGGAACACTGCTATCATGTCTCCTCTGGTCCTTCTTTCCATTAAACTAGTCATGCCCAGTTCCTGCAACATTTCTTCATATGTTTTAGCCTCCAGTCCCATAATCATATTTGTTGCTCTTCTCTGCACTTTTTCTAGAGTCTCAATATCTTTTTTACATTGAGGCAACCAAAACTGAATGCAGTATTCCAAGTGTGGCCTTACCAAAGCTTTATAAAATGGTATTAACACTTCACATGATCTTGTTTCTATCCTGTGTTAATGCAGCCTAGAACTGTGTTGGCTTTTTTGGCAGCTGCTGCACACTGCTGGCTCATAATGATTAACCTTTCCAGTTTATTCATTATTTTCTTAATGCTCCACTTTGTATTTTGTAAGCTTGGAAACCTTAAGTATTTTAATCTTTTCTTAATCGAGGGGCAAAGTTGTACATCACAAACTTTGGCTGTGATCCCCATAGACTTCCACAAGTTGCTACAAAATGCCATCATCAATGAGATGGAGTGGGAATAAATACATGAGGATAATTTAATTAACTACATTTATTTATCTATCTATCTATCTATCTATCTATCTATCTATCTATCTATCTATCTATCTATCTATCTATCTATCTATTTATTGGATTTGTATGCCGCCCCTCTCCGTGGACTAGGGGCGGCTAACAACAGTGACAAAAACAGAATGTAAAAATCCAATATTAAAACAGCTAAAAACCCTTGTTATAAAACCAATCATACATACAAACATGCCATGCATAAATTGTAGAAGCCTAGGGGAAAGATTATCATAGTTCCCCCATGCCTGACGGCAGAGGTGGGTTTTGAGGAGCTTACGAAAGGTAAGGAGGGTGGGGGCTATTCTAATCTCTGGGGGGAGTTGGTTCCAGAGGGCCGGGGCCGCCACAGAGAAGGCTCTTCCCCTGGGCCCCAGCAACCGACATTGTTTAGTTGACGGGACCCGGAGAAGGCCCACTCTGTGGGACCTAACTGGTCGCTGGGATTCGTGGGGCAGAAGGCGGTCCCTGAGATAATCTGGCCCGGTGCCATGAAGGATTTTATTTTCATTGGATTTTATTTTCCTGAAAACCACTTGGAGTCAACGTGAGTTTTTAATCCGAGTCTTTATCTATCTATCTATCTGTCTGTCTATCTATCTATCTATCTATCTATCTATCTATCTATCTATCTATCTATCTATCTATCTATCTATCTATCACTGTGTGGCTCCCAATTGGCAAAGTAAAATTTTCAGTCCAGGGGGAAAAAAATTACACAAACCTGTTTTACTTCAGCACCATACTTTAGATCATACCCTTTTCTGTACCCTTTCATTTAGCCTTTTCAGGTATTTTTTTCCTACAATGGAAAGGACGTGTTTCTGCCAGGATTTTCAAAGTAAATAAATAAAGCAAAACTAAAAAAAAAAAAAAGCATCGTGATCCAACAACAAAGCACAACAGATGATGGGACAGATTAAAAGCATATGGCTTAGAACTACTCAAGAACAAACAAACTAGAAATAAAAAGACAACAGATTTGACTGCTAGTTAAAAAGAGGAAAGTATTGGACTGTGCTTGAGATGAAGGGCATCCCCTTGATTTGTTAATGATACCTATAACAATAAAGGATAAAACTGTCAAAATGTTCTCGGTGCCAGATCAAGAATATAAATCCGTGATTGAGAGATTGAAATTGTAGAAGAACTCCATATGCAGAAGAAGAGTCGTGTAATTTAAAATTGAGAACCATTGGCTGCAGACTGACTGAAATTATAGCAGGAGTATCACACTGGATTTCTTCGAGGGCCGGATCACCATTGTAGTTTTCTTCTACAGACTGGCTGAGGGGGAGGAGAAGGGATGGACGCAGGGGTGGGCTATGCCCAGACGGGGGGACGGGACACAGTGGGGTAGCGAAAATGGAGCTCCACCCCAGAGCACCCAATTTGCACTGAAAGATGTTGAAAGAAAATGCAGGGCGTCCTGCATAAGCCATGCCCCGAGTATGGTAGTAAAAATTTTGGTAGCTATTCACTGGTGATGGACACCTCTGCTGACCAAAAAGGGGCACAGAGTGGTCGTGTTTTAGCCAGCAAAAGGCATCAAGATGTATTCCCCCATGCCCCATTTTATTTATTTATTATTTAGATTTCTATGTCACCCTTCTCTGTAGACTCAGGGCAGCTCACAACAAAGATAAAAGAAAAAAAAATAGAACATATAAGAAATCTAAACTTAAAATGTAATCTAAAACCCCAGTCCTTGAAAGCAGTCATCCACATTCATCCAATCATAAATTATACATTCATATAATTGGCCTTGATGATAACACTCAACAGCCCCAGGCCTGCCGGCAAAGGTGAGTTTTTAAAGCCTTGAAGAAGGCCAAGAGGGTGGGGGCAGTATGGAATCTCTGGAAGGAGTTGATTCCCAAGGGCTGGAGCCACCACAGAGAAGGCTCTTCCCCTAGGCCCCAGCAGACGGCATTGCTTAGCCGATGGGACCTGGAGAAGGCCAACCCAGTGGGACCTGACTGGCTGCTGGGATACAGAGGGCATTTTGCCTGCCAGAGGCATCACAGGCTGATTTTTTGCTATTTCGAGGTCGGCCACTCGGGGCAGATTTAAGCACCTTGTGGACTGGCTGTGGCCAGCGGGCCTTGAGTTTGACACCTCTGAACCAGTGAAGGGCTACCAAAACTTTTACTACCACACTGTGGGCGTGGCTTATGCAGGACGCCCTGCATTTTCTTTCAATATCTTTCAGTGCTCTGGGGTGGAGCTCCATTTTCGCTACCCCACTGCGTTCTCCCCCATCCAGGCAGCATCCCACCCCCTGCTCTGAACTATAGGCTTGGTACTAGCAACTGTTTGGTAGCACTATGGAGCTAGTAGTGGCATTGGATTGTCTATCGCATTTAACCAAGTCAGTTAAAGATGGAAGTACTATTTTTGCCAGGCTTGATTAGTTTTAATTTTGTCTAGTTTTCTTTGTAGCCCGGCAAGGTATCAGAAGGCTTCTCCTTGCTCTTCTGGCCCTGTTTCCTCCCAGGAGATTCCTGAGAGGCCCCACGGAGGCTTTTCCCTGCTTTTCAGGCCCTGTTTCCTCCCAGGAGATTTCTAGAGAGGCCCCACGGAGGCTTTTCCCTGCTTTTCAGGCCCTGTTTCCTCCCAGGAGATTTCTAGAGGGGCCCCACGGAGGCTTTTCCCTGCTTTTCAGGCCCTGTTTTCTCCCAGGAGATTCCTAGAGAGGCCCCACGGAGGCTTCTCCTCACTTTTCAGGCCCTGTTTCCTCCCAGGAGATTCCTAGAGAGCCCCCACGGAGGCTTCTCACCTTTTCCGGTTACAGTTTCGGAGGCTCGGGTTTGTAAGTGGGAAATGATTCTTGAGAAGAGGCAAAAAAATCTTGAAATCCAGTTCTTATCTAGAAAAGTTCGCAAGTAGAGGCGTTCGTAGGTAGAGGTAACACTGTACTTTGATACATTTTCTCAAATGTTATTTATCTCTATCCTCTTCCCTCTTGGAAGAGTTGCACAGTGCTAGTTTTGATTCTTGCAGGACAATGTCCCTAGAACACCACTCTTCACATTTAAAATAGAATAGAATAGAATAGAATAGAATAGAACAGAGATGGATGGGACCTTGGAGGTCTTCTAATCCAACCCCCTGCTTAGGCAGGAAACCCTACATCATTTCAGACAAATGGTTGATGTCATAATTCCACTACAACTTAAATTGTGGGCGTCAAACTTGCCACATTACGTTGCTGTCATGTGACATTCCATAATGTGTTTCTCATTCGCAGAGCTGGGGTGGGCGTGGCCTGCATGTGACGCATCTGACCTGCGGGCCGCCAGTTTGATACCTCTGATACATAATTAAGTAAAAAACAAATCTGACCCAGAAAAAAGACAAAGCTATTGTTTTCTTAGCCCCGCCAAAAACTCATTTGCTCTTTTGGTAATATCTTACAAGTGCAACAATGATCATTTCTAGTGATTTTTAAAGCTTAACAATAAATTGCATCTCAGCTACAGTATTTGTTTTAAATGCTTAGGAAAGGCGACAGTGACATTCTCAGCATATTGATGTAAAGAAGAAAGTGAGGAAAGATCTAACAAGTTCATAAATGATCATTGGCTTATGGCCTTGACGATCAACAGTAACATTATCTACCTACTTGTTCAATTGAAAAGCTTTTCTGAGATTCTCTAGCCAGTTAGGAGCACTTAGACTGACTTTGCCATGGTTTTTTCTCCCTGATTTATGAGGCTGTGGATAATTTTCATTCGTAACCTTGAGGTCATATTCTGCCATCGCTTTCACACTGCATATTTCAGAATTTACAATGAGGTGAATAACAAGTCTCTGCCTTGAAATTTGCATGCAATTAACATTCTGTTCCTCTCAGAGACTAAATTTGCTATTAGAACGGTAAGTGATATACAGAAGACATGTATTAAAATCATAGCATTCTATGTTCTATACTTGTTTACACAAGCATAGAACATTGAAGGGCACTTTGTGCCATTACTCAAGACTAAATTCTTTCAGAATATAGAAATATTGCAACCAACACCCATCTTAATGTTTGACGATTAGACAAACAGTATTTTAAAGAAAAGGCCAGATGAATTTTATGGATGAGGAAGTTGAGCATTTAAGTATAAATTGCCTTTCTAATTACAGAAATATTTCTGTTTTAAAGCAAGGGAAGCCTCTAAATACTACCTCGTGATTCTTGGCAAATATATCTTTTCTTTTATGTAGAAGGGGAAAGAGCCTTCTCTGTGGCGGCCCCGGCTGTCTGGAATCAACTCCCTCTGGAGATTTGTACTGCCCCCACCCTCCCAGGCTTCTTCAAGGCTCTGAAAATGCATTTGTGCTGATGGGCTTGGAGCCACTGAAATCGTAATATCTACCCTGCCCTACGAGTGAAGTATGATATGAACAGTGGTGGGCTACAAAAACTTTGACTATCACACTGTGGGTGTGGCTTATGCATTTTGTTTCAACATCTTTCAGTGCAAATTAAGTGCTCTGGGGTGGAGCTCCATTTTCGCTACTTCCACTGCGTCCCCCCCCCCATCCGGGCAGTAGCCTACCCCTGATTATCTACTATATAAAGTGTATGTACAAACACGCACACACAGCTCTTCTAAAATTATACACATTCAACCTTATTTACTGAGATAGGAAAAACATACCCTGAGCCCAGAAGGGAAAAAAAGAAAAAAAAATCAAAATTTTGCTACTGGTACTGTGTACCTGACTGTGCCCATAGGAGCCCATCACTGGATATGAATGAGGATGGTTTATTAATACATAGGATTTTAGAATATAATTTAAGTCCAAAAATGATCCAAAATAAATGAGTTGTTCATTATGACTTAGAATGACATGTTCTTCTAATAAGTCTATCATTAACGACAACCACTTCATCTATTGCTATCTGCTAATATAAATATTTTGCTGACTTATTCATTAAATGTATATCAGTACCCCTGTGATGGCGAATCTACGGCAGTCGTGCCCCAGATGGCCCCCGGAGCCATATCTGAGGGCCCACGAGGTGAATTAGCCCCTATATCAGTTCCAATGCCCATATACACACTGGCCAGCTGATTTTCGGCCTTTTTGCCCTCCCCAGGCTTCAGAAAAGCCTCCTCCAAAGCTCTGTGTGTGTGCTGAATGGCAGAGTATCAGAGGCGGGCTGCCCTGCCAATGGGATGAAGCGAAGCAATGTCAGTCATTTTCTGGTGGCAGAGCCGAAAGGGTCCAGCGGAGCAGCTATGAAGGCATGCCAAAGGCAAGGGGCTGGGACACCAACCAGGCTGGAGTCGGTCTGCGAGCGTGCGACAGGCAAACTCCATTTGCCTGAAACAACAGGTGTTTGTTGGGGTCTGGAATCAGGAAAGGGAAAAAAGGAGTTGCGTGTCGCAGCAAGAAGAGCAAGATTTGAAAAGCAGGCGGGCTTGGCTGTCATCTTCCTTTCCTCCATTGGCACCAGGTGCTCGCTGGAGCCTTTCAGATCTCGTTCTCCTTGCAGCAACTGTGGGGCAGGCAATGGGGCAGGCAGTGGGGCAGGCAGTGGGGCAGTGGGGCAGGCAGTGGGGCAGGCAGTGGGGCAGTGGGGCAGGCAGGCAGGCAAGTGAACTGACCAGTGGCTCCATAGGGAAAGCTCTCATACTGAAGGCAGCAGAGCCTGGGAAGAGCCACCTCTCGGGAACAATCAAAGGGGTGCTGGGACCAGGATCTTGGTTTGGTGGGTGGGGGAAAAATGGTGGGAAGCAGGGCATGTATGGCAGGATCGCTGCAAGGGCTGGTGGGGTCAACAGCCAGCAGAGCAGCCCAGCTCCGCAGTTTTTATCAAGCAAATTAGGTCCCACATAGTTGGCCTTCTCCGGGTCCCGTCGACTAAACAATGTCGTTTGGCAGGTCCCAGGGGAAGAGCCTTCTCTGTGGCAGCCCCGACTCTCTGGAACCAGCTCCCCCCAGAGATTAGAACTGCCCCCACTCTCCTTGCCTTCTGTAAACTCCTTAAAACCCACCTTTTCCGCCAGGCATGGGGCAATTGAGATATCTCAATACAATTTATTGTATGGTATGTTTGATTAATAATGGGGTTTTTAAAATGTTTTTTAAATTATTAGATTTGTTATGAATTGTTCTATTGCTGTTGTGAGCCACCCAGGGTCTACGGAGAGGGGCGGCATACAAATCTAATAAATAAATAAATAAATAAATAAATAAACAAACGAACGAACGAACGACCAAACAAACAAACAAACAAACAAACAAACAAACAAACAAAAAACAAAACAAACAAACAAATAAATAAATCGGGGGGCATGCGCAGTGTGGCAGTGGCGGGAGGTTGCGTGCCCATGTGGGTGGCATGTTGCATTATGGGTAATGGCACGCACACGCCCGATAGCATACGTGCAACTGCCATTTTTGGCACACAACACAAAAAAGGTTCGCCATCACTGCCCTACACCATTACCACCCAGAAGATCTTGAAGTAAATCACAATTTTTAAAAACAAGATTAAACACTACAAATGTGTAAAATAAGGAGCCTCGGTGGTGCAGTGGTTAGAGTGTAGTGCTGCAAGCTACTTCTGCTGATCGCCAGCTGCCAGCAGTTTGGCAGATCGAATCTCACCAGGCTCAAGGTTGACTCAGCCTTCCATCCTTCCAAGGTCGGTCAAGTGAGGACCCACATTGTTGGGGGCAAGAGGCTGATTCTTTAAACCACTTTGAGAAGGCTGTACAGAACTGTGAAGTAGTATATAAGTTTAAATGCTATTGCTAAATGCTATTGCTATTAAGGTGTTGATTAAAGAGTCCCTTGGGTAGTGGTGGTGGTGGTGGTGGTGGTGGAGGAGGAGGAGGAGGAGGAGCATCCTGGCTGGTCTCCCCACTCGCCCAGCTGAAGGAGGAGGAAGATAAGGAAGGAGGAGGAGAAGGAGAAGGAGAAGCAGAAGTAGACATGAAAAATTGATAGTAATTGCAATGCCATAATTAGGCATGAATATGAAGTCCTGGAAGTGAGAACTTCTGGTGTCAGATACAAGAAACAGAAACAGCAAACTCATCTCCAAAAGGAGGTCATAAAAGGAAAAGCCTTTTCCTGAACCTCGTTTGCTAATCCACAAGTAGATAAACTTTCTTCAGTTAAATTTTATGCATCTTTCTTCCTGCGTCTGTGTGCTTAATGAACACTCATTAAGCAACTTCTTTACATGCATTATAGATCTAAAGCAGAAGGGCAATGAGGACATGCAGTCCTTCTAATTTTCAGGATGGATATTGTTAAAAGTGGTAGAGGAACTGCTTGCCTCCTTGCCCCACTGAGTTCGCCCATAAACTGCCCATCATTTACAATCCTAGATTTTACGTTCCAAAAGTAATGCATTTTTAAAAAAAAGTAATTTATTGAACAGACTTGCGCAAACATTTAAAATTCTTCAAAGTACTGTCCTTGGGCCTCTACACATTTTTTCCTGCAACTCTGCCATGACTGCTACACGCCCTGGAAGGTGTCTTCGGGGACCTCTGGCAAGGTCTTCGGCATGGCTGATTGGATCTCTTCTATGGACGAAAAACATGCCTTGCCACAACACGCTATGAGTCTACGAGTTCCTGGCCAAACCCCAGGTGCCAACACCTGACGTCGCCCCAGCAGACTTCTTTTTGTTCCCAGCCCTGAAAGGAACCCATTTTTCATCCATATGAGATCCAATCATCCGAGATGAAGACCTTGTGAGAGGTCCCCAAAGACACCTTCCATGGCATGTACCGGTCACAGCAGTGTTGCTGTAAAAAATGTGTAGAAGCCCAAGGTCTGTACTTTGAAGAATTTTAAGGGTTTGTGCAAATCTGTTCAATAAATTACTTTAAAAAAATGCATTACTTTTGGAACACATCTTGTCCACCTTACAATTTTACAGCAATGTCATCAAACTTGTTCATCTGTAAGCCTGTGCTGCAATGAGCTGTTTATACTTACTGTAATGTGTGGTCTCTCATTCATAATAGTCCCAGCACCAAAGTATCCTTGTGTTTGTGTATCGACACTGCTCTTCAGAGTCTAATTGTATTACAATGTGGTGTTAAAAAATGATTCAAGTATAAGTTTTAGTGGAAGCATTACCTGGACCAGTACAAAGAACCTTTTCTTCCATCTCTTCCAGACATTTTTGCCGATGGCCCACAAATATCTAAAAGCAGCAAAGAAAAACTTCATTAGGAGATTTTTAAAAAATAAATAAATAAGAATCTCATTGTTTGCATTGGGCAGGTTTTACTAGAAACTGCAACTAAACACCGGTTTTAGCAAAAAAAAAAAAGTTACAAATTGTGTTGTGACTGTGGGATCCTCCAAACAGCCATAAATCATCAACCAGTTGCTAAGCTCCAAAATCTGATCACATGACCACAGGGAGCGGGGAGGGGTGATCTTTTAAGTTGGTGACTGGCTTAACTGCTACTGTGTTTTCTTCTATGGAAAAAAGAAATGAGCTAATCTTTTACTATTCTCCTATAGGAGAAAAAGTGGCAGATGCTGGGGGCGGAGTCAAAAGAGTGATTCTACATAGTGACTCTAGACTGATTCCTCTTTTGACTCCAACTCTAGTTTCTGTTCTGTCGGGCTCTCTGGTAGAATCCTCCCGAAAATTCACAGGTACAAATTTCAGACATACACACATTTGAAAATTCAAAACAATGTTCTTTATAATGAAAATTCACTTAAACTAAGCCCTCTTTTTGTATAGCAAAGAGCACTCGTCTCCAAACAAACTAGTAATTGGTACAAGTCCCTTATCAGTTCTGAGATACTTAGCTTGCAGCTGTGAGGCAATTCACAGTCCTTCTTCTTTCACAAAGTGAAACACACTTTGCTCTGCTTTAGTTTCAAAGCGGGGAAAAAGCAACACACCAAGGTCGAAGTCAGCAAGGCAGGCATGAAACACAACGATCAGATAATCCTCCACAATGGCCAAACCCACATGCTACTCTTTATAGCAGCCTCACTAATTACCACAGCCCCACCCAACCACAGGTGGCCTCATTTTCTTTGATAACAATCTCTCAGTTGTTCTTGCCTATGCATCGCTCTCCGCATGCGTGGCTGTATCATTAACTCTTGTTCCGAATCCAAGGAGGAGAGAGATAATTGATCTCCTTCTGAGCTGTCTGCTACACTCTCCTCCTCCCTGTCATTCATGTCTTCTTGGTCAGAGGAGCCTTCATCATCAGATTCCACTGGGAGCAAAACAGGCCTGCAGCATGTGGATGTCTCCCCCACATCCACAGTCCTTGGGGCAGGAGCTGGACTAGAGCTAACCACAACAGCTTCTGCTAATTCTTTTTCTACATCTTGCTAGTCACCATCTCCAATAATCGCCCTAAATCCCATGAGATTGGGTGGCATATAAATTAAAAAAATAAATAAATAGATAAATAAATGAATAAATAAAAATTAGTTGTTCTACATTAAGAAAGGGGCATCAACATTACTTCTTTTTCTTTGCATGAAAAAATGGTCTGGAATCTGTCTGGAATCTACCATGATATTCCTTCTGACAGGTACTATTTCACTTTCAAGTTTCGTTAGATTACTTTCTGTCTCAGACAAGTAAAATTACTGGCATTTAAAAAATAAAATAAAATTGTAAAGCACCATAGTTGGAAAATCACACTCTGATTACAATTTTGTTCAGCACCATCAGGTGTGACAACACAGCTGGTGTTAGCTAAGAAAGTATGAGAGATTAAATGAAATTAAATTGGAATGTGCTGATGGTCATTTTAAAACAGATAAGACAAATTTGTGGAACATAGACATATGAATGGCTATTAATCATGAAAAGCCATATGAAGTCTCCATTATGTTCGGAAAGAATAGAGCATGGCTATTGTACTATATCCTTCCAGTAAGCTTCCCATTTATTTATTTTCTGCGAAGGTTTTTCTTATTTTGAATGTTCTGGGCGGGCTGGCAGGGGGATGGGGAGCGCCCGTGTACCCGACATTGAAAATCACCTTTGCCGATCTCTGCTGTGAGAAGAACGGAGAGAGAACGAGAGAGAGTGAGAGCAATAGACAGAGCAAGATAGAGAGAAAGTGAGAAAGAGAGAGAGAGAGAAAGATGGGGAGAGAAAGAGAGATAGCAAGAGAGAGAAAACAAGAGAGAGAAAGAGTGAGTGAGAGAGAAAGAAAACAAGAGAGAAAGAGTGTGTGTGAGAGAGAAAGCAAGAGAGAGAGAGAAAGAAAACAAGAGAGAAAGAGTGTGTGTGAGAGAGAAAGCAAGAGAGAGAGAGAGAAAGAAAACAAGAGAGAAAGCGAGAGAGAGAGAGAGCAAGAGGGGGAGAGAGAGAGAAAGAAAGAGAGAGAGAGAAGAGAGGAACAAAGAGAGTGAGAGAGAGCAAGAGAGACAGAGAGATATGAGAGAGGAAGGGAGTGAGAGAGAGTGAGAGAGAGGAAGAAAGCAAGAGAGAGAGAGAGACAGAGAAAGCAAGAAAGAGAGAAGACTGGAGGGAAGAGAGAGAGAGAAATGATAGAAAAAAGGGGAGAAAAAAGAGAAATGAGAAAATGATTGAGGCAGAGAATGATAGGAAAGAGAGAGAAACAGAGAGAGAATTGACTCTTGATTTAAAGCATATGGTAAAAGCACTTAAATAATAACAGAGAAAAAACCCCCCAGCCCTCACCTGTTTTTATTAATAGTTATGTTTTTGGTTTTGTTGGTTGTTTTAGTTTTAATAGTAATGGATTTTGGTTTTTTAAATTATTAATTTCTTTTAATAAAAAAGAAGGGATTTTTTTTCTTATCTATCTATCTATCTATCTATCTATCTATCTATCTATCTATCTATCTATCTATCTATCTATCTATACTTCTATGTTGCCCAGTCCCAAGGGGACTGCTGCTCAGATACTATACTTTTCCGCCCACACCGAAAAAAAATTAGAGGGAACATTGATAGGATGCCACTTTAATAACCAGGCTATATGCCACGAAGGACTTGAATAGGTAACATGTAGCACCTTGAACTGCAGTCAAAATTTGTGTAGCAAATCTTATGTAGGCACACCATGTATGGGGGGAATCAAACTGAGTTTCTGTCTGCGTTTGAGAAAAACAGCTGCAGCCAAGCAACAGTGCTTCCCATACCCAGTTGTCCGAGAATAGGTTCAGCACACTGTTTGTCAGGGCAGTAAATGTTTGCAGTTCCAGAAACCTAAGAAGAAATGGGTTCATTAATTCATTCATTCATTCACTCACTCACTCATTCATTCATTCACTCATTCATCCACCCCCCCTCCCCATGTTGACTCATAAGCATCCATGCCAATGTTCCAGGTATCTAGCTAATTGAGCCATAACCTGGAGTTTTTAGGAATGTGCTGGCATCCATACACAATTTTATCCTACCTGGACCTTTAGTCTGCAAAAGTATCACTTTGTAAGAGAAAAAGAAAGTAACAAGCATATTAGGAAGGAAAATGTGTTGTTTGAAATGTATGGTTCATACAGGCAGGCAAATTGCGGCCAAATGCCAGGACGACCAGCTTCAGTAAACAGCCCATTGTGGTGTGACTCCTGCCTGAACCTCGGCATAGAGATCGGCAGGAAGCTTGGTAGGAACCGAGAAGAAGAGTCATCACACTGAGTCAGCACTTAATCCCAACAAGAGCAAAGGCTTTTGGAGGGAGGTCAAATCCACTTGGGAGGTCAAATCCAAACAAACTTTAAGGCTTTTATTTGTTGTAAGGGGCTAACAATCAAAGACTATCTCAATTTTCAATAGCTAGGATGATGAGGGCTAACCTTGTTTTTCCCCCTTGGGTACCAAAAGTGCGTGCATGCATACAATAAGAGGCATGTGTATGCCCACACCCATTATGCAATGCCCACTGTGCCTATTAGGGGGGTTAGATTACATTTTATGTGTATTTGGGTGTGAGATGCCCAGAGTCCTTTGGGAGTTGGGCAGCATATGAGGCCCAACAAACAAACAAACATGTGCATGACCCACCCCATGCTGCTCCCCCCCCGCATGAGTGCATGACCCCGCCCCCCATTTTGGGCCTAGCAGACTTCCTTGAAACCTCCAGAGGCCAGAACTGGCCCATTTCTGGACTTCTGGGAGGTCAATTTTTCACCCTCCCAGAGTCCCATGTTAGCCCTGTATGTACCTAGCATTTAAAATGGGCCACATACAGACTCTTGGGAGGGGAGGGGCAGCATGAGTGGGGACAGCCGAAAATCAGGTGACTGGTGTGCATGTGCAGTTGAGGTGGCCTAGGGAAGTGATGACGAACCTATGGCACGGGTGCCACAGGTGGCACCTGGAGCGATATTATTATTTATTATTATTATTATTTATTAGGTTTGTATGCTGCCCCTCTCCGAGGACTCGGAGCGGCTCACAACAAGAAATGGTACAAATCCAATACTTAAAACAATTTAAAACCCTTAGTATAAAAACAACCATACTTCTCATACAGACCATACATAAAGCGGAAACGGCCCAGGGGAATCAATTTCCCCATGCCTGATGACAGAGGTGGGTTTTGAGGAGTTTACGAAAGGCAAGGAGGGTGGGAGCAGTTTTAATCTCCGGGGGGAGTTGATTCCAGAGGGTCGGGGCCGCCACAGAGAAAGCTCTTCCCCTGGGTCCCGCCAGACGACATTGTTTCATTGACGGGAGCTGGAGAAGGCCGACTCTGTGGCAGGAGGCGGTCCTTGAGATATCTGCTAGCACGCAAGCCATTGCCCTAGCTCAGCGCCAACGTGCATGTGTGTGCCGGCCAGCTGACTTTTGGCTTGCACAGAAGGTCTGGAAGGGTGTTTTTGGCTTCCAGAGCGCTTCTGGGAGGATGGGGGGGTGTTTTTACCCTTTGCAGCCTGAGAAGGGTGAAACACAAGAGCTACTGGCCCCATCAGAAGTTGGGAAACAGGCTGTTTCTGGCCTCCAGAGGGCCTCCAGGGGGGCAGGGAAAGCTGTTTTCACCCTCCCCAGGCATTGAATTATGGGTGTTGGCACTCGCACATACACGATAGCCCATGCACACGCTCTTTCGGCACCAGAGGAAGAAAAGGTTCGCCATCACTGGCCTAGGGCATTGGCTCCCATGCCCACAGAGATGGCTAAGCATGCCACCTATGACACACTTGCCATAGGTTCGTCATCATGGAGCTAGGAACATGGAGTCAGCTCAGGACAATAGGAAAGTGTATTATAATAAAAGTGTTTTGTACACTGTGGTGCATTCAGTGTTAGAAAACAGAACCCTCACATAAACACTCCGCAGTCTGCATTGGTTGCCGATCAGTTTCCGAGCACAATTCAAAGTGTTGGCTATGACCTATAAAGCCCTTCATGGCACCGGACCAGAATATTTCCGGGACTGCCTTCTGCTGCACGAATCCCAGGGACCAGTTAGGTCCCACAGAGTGGGCCTTCTCTGGGTCCCGTCAACTAAACAATGTCGTTTGGCAGGACCCAGGGGAAGAGCCTTCTCTGTGGCGGCCCCGACCCTTTGGAACCAACTCCCCCCAGATATCAGAGTTGCCCCCATCTTCCTTGCCTTTCGTAAGCTCCTTAAAACCCATCTCTGTCGTCAGGCATGGGGGAATTGAGACTTTCCCTCCCCCTAGGCTTATAAAATTTATGCATGGTATGTAAGTATGTATGATTGGTTTCTAAATTGGGGTTTTAAATTAACTTAAATATTAGATTTGTTTACATTGTATTGTTGTTGCTGGGAGCCGCCCTGAGTCTACGGAGAGGGGCGGCATACAAATCTGATAAATAAATAAATAAATAAATAAATAAATAAATAAATAAATAAATCCCACATTCAGAACTAGCTTCAATCCCTCAATGTTCTTCAAGGGCTCCCTCATGTACCAAGCAATGCACCATGTAATCATGAGCTGACCAAAGTATGACCAAAGTGCCTCCCAATTGTAGTATGGGCACAACTGGTACACTAGGTGAATTTATTTGAAGGTCTTCCTGGTTGTCATTGCCTCCTGCTTCAAGAAGTCCCTTAAATTTTGGGACAGTCCAGAAGGGGAGAATGTGATGTTGTTCAGGACTGAAGAGAAGCATCACTTGGGTTTGAACTTCAGCCTGTCCCTTTCCCTCCTGGCATGGATGGCCTTCATCAACCACTGCACCACCAAGAGCCTCGGTGGTGCAATGGTTAGAGGGCAGTACTGCAACCTATGTGGGCTGATCACCGGTTGCCTGCAGTTTGGCAGATCGAAACTCAGCAAGCTCAAGGTTGACTCAGCCTTCTATCCTTCCAAGGTGAGTAAAATGAGGACCCAGATTGTTGGGGGCAATAGGCTTACTCTCTATAAACTGCTTTGAGAGGGCTGTAAAGCACCGTGAAACAGCATATAAGTGTAAATGCTAAAAATGCTAATGGTAATCATTATTTCAAAGACCTTGACAACTCATTCAGAATATTATATGCATAATTCTGATAGTATAATCAGGCTATTCGAAGAAACAGGTTATCATTATTAGGAATATTCTGATAGAACAATAAGGACTTTGCTATTCTAAAAATTCAATGCAAGAAATAAAATACAGGGAAAATCAGACCGATTTCTATTTTATAGTTCCTTTTTGAGAATAATAATATTCTTAGTTCACATGCAGGACAAAGACTAGACATTACTTTCAGAAGACATTTCTTTAAAGATTAAGAGAGGTCAAAGCTACCAGTGATAAAACGTCAATCATTCTCAAAATGATGAAAATTAAATCCCATCGATTCGATTTCTAATACAAATTTGGGGAGAAGGAGGAGATATTTTTTAATTATTATAGTATTGAAAAATATGGTAACTTGCAATCACTAGTTTGCAAAAAAAAAAAGTCACTTACCCAGAATGTTTCATATTCTGAGGTTTATCCATACGGACAGCCAGCTTGATTTTCAAGTCTTGATCAGGACAGTTTTTGGAAACAGCCATTTTGTGCCATTCAGATTGTTTTGGGCTATTTGGTGTGGGATGAAGAACAACCTGAAGACAAAGTTAACATGCAGAGATTTAGAGAGCATGTATGTGCTATTCTGTGGAGATGCTACGAGTATACAGTGATATCTTTACTTACGAACTTAATTTGTTCCGTAACCAGGTTCTTAAATAGAAAAGTTTGTAAGAAGAAGCAATTTTTCTCATAGGAATCAATGTAAAAGCAAATAAAGCATACAATTGGGGAGACCACAGGGAGGGTGGAGGCCCTGTTTCCTCCCAGGAGATTCCTAGAGAGGCCCCAGAGAGGCTTCTCCCTGCCTTTTCTGGCCCTGTTTCCTCCCAGGAGATTCCTAGAGAGGCCCCACGAAGGTTTATCCCCGCCTTCTCCAGTTACAGTTTGGGAGACTCGGGTTTTTAAGTGGAAAATGGTTCTGGAAAAGAGGCAAAAAAAATCTTGAACACCCATTTTTTATCTAGAAAAGTTTGTAAGTAGAGGCGTTCTTAGATAGAGGTACCACTGTATATATCAAATCTCTCAGAATTATTTTGCTGCCAGATTTTGCTCGTGGAGTTCCTGCGATACCATCATGAAAATGGTGTTAACTTTCATTGTTGTCATATCTGTCCAATGAAAGTTAATGTAAATGAGATATGGAACTGGCATATCAGTCCAATGACAGGTAAAAGAAATGAACTTTGTACTCCACGAAACAATATCATGCTGCATTGTCACTTTTTCTTCTTTTATGTTTAAAGAACATTGTAAAAATTAGTGGTCTTCTTAGAATCTACCATGTAATTCTATGATTGGGCAGGGTGATTGCACCACAACAGTCTTGTGTGAAAGAAGTCTTTTTCACAGCATTTAAAGCATTTAAATTATGCTTTCTGTGTTCCATGCAGAAAATTGAAGAGTAGAGGCTGAGTAGAGGCAAAGCAGAGCCCAAAGGGAATTTGTTTGTTTGTTTGTTTGTTTGTTTGTTTACTTATTTACTTATTTATTTATTTAGTCCAATACACAATGAGAGTTTTAGTGGGTATCAATGAAAAAATAGAAGAGATGTAAGAATAGAAGAAAGGTATAGGAGATATAGGAGAGCAATAGGACAGGGGACGAAAGGCACTCTAGTGCACTTGTACTCGCCCCTTACTGACCTCTTAGGAATCTGGATAGGTCAACCGTAGATAATCTAAGGGTAAAGTGTTGGGGGTTTGGGGATGACACTATGGAGTCCAGTAATGAGTTCCACGCTTCGACAACTCGGTTAATGAAGTCATATTTTTTACAGTCAAGTTTGGAGCGGTTAATATTAAGTTTAAATCTGTTGTGTGCTCTTGTGTTGTTGTGGTTGAAGCTGAAGTAGTCGCCGACAGGCAGGACGTTGCAGCATATGATTTTGTGGGCAATACTTAGATCTTGTTTAATTATATCTGTCACCAAGATAAATGCTGCTGAAGGCGCTAAAGGGGAAAAAAATAACATCAACATAGAGGGGAAAAAAGAAGAAACACTTAGGAGCACAGTATCACTGGGAACCTGTTACATGATAAAAAAATAAAAATAAAAGTTGGCATTATTATCTGCTTTAGCAGCTGGGGAAAGAAATGGACCGGCTATACTTAATTCAACTGCAGCTGTGCTGCTAACAGGAATATGTTGAATTATCTACTGATCAGCAGAGATGATAAATGAAATTCATTTAATAGATCCATAGATTCAGTCAGAGTTACTTTGGAAACCTTGCCGTACCTGAGGTAGATTGTTAATCGCCTCAGAAGCAATTCCATCTCTGCTCTAAAATGACATCAGTGCTGATTTGCACTCATCTCTGGGAAATGAATTATTGGGATCTTCCCATCTATCTTTCTCCTCTTAATGCTTTGGCCTGGCCGATGGAAAAAGATATTAATGCATTTATTTATTTGATGTTTACTGTAACCGGAAAAGACAGGGAGAAGCCTCCGTGGGGCCTCTCTAGGAATCTCCTGGGAGGAAACAGGGCCGGAAAAGGCAGGAAGAAGCCTCCGTGGGGCCTCTCTAGGAATCTCCTGGGAGGAAACAGGGCCGGAAAAGGCAGGGAGAAGCCTCCGTGGGGCCTCTCTAGGAATCCCCTTGAAGGAAACAGCCTCCACCATCCCTGTGGATTCCCCAATCATACACATTATTTGTTTTTACATTGATTCCTATGGGAAAAATTGCTTCTTCTTACAAACTTTTTTACTTAAGAACCTAGTCAAGGAACGAATTATATCACCCAGCTGATTTTTCATGTCTAAATTCACCATCTCCTGATTCCCAACCCTACATTTTTACCACTAGACAAGTAGTGGGTTATAAATCATGTAGCTACCAGTTCATGCTAGTACTCACGTGCACCCGCAATGCTTCTGGTGTTCTGGGCAGGTGGGTGGAGCCTGCCGCCATTGCTACAGGTTTGAAGAACCGGGCCGAACCGGGAACAACCTACCGCTGCATGGGACTAAACTGGCTACTGGGGCAGGAGAGGCTTTTTCTCAGGAAACACAATCTAAGGTTCACCACTCAGCAATAATATTTCGACTTCCCTTAGTGAACTGAAGCAACATTAATTTAACATGTTGAGTACATAGAATTGTTTTCACAACCGTCCCTTCCCTTCCCTTCAAATCCTGATGTTCTTTCCAATAGTTTAATGTTTATTTCATGGGGGGAGGGTGGGTTGTTACTGAGATGAGAAAGTTCTCTTTTTCCCTACTCCTTTTAACAGTAATTTATTTTCAACTCTGAACCCCAAATTTTGGGGGGGCTGTGTCTCATCAGTTTGGGGAAAATATGCACTCCCTGTGCTTGCTCACATGCAAGGTTCTCTCTTTGAAATACAATGTGGAAATTGCAGAAATGTATTTCGGGCCCTACTTTCAGCCACCTGCAGGGATATTGTTTGTGTGCGTGTGCACACATAGCCATTCACATGTTCTCTGTGTCTTCAAAATTGAAAATCGACATTTGAGTTTTCCAAAGAGCTGTCCAGACTTTCCTTCCTTCTTCAAAAAAATGTTTCACCAGCTCTAATCCTAACACAGTGTATTTACTTATTGAGTTTCCTGTATGTGCTGCTCATCTCACCCATCTCTGGAAGCATTAGAGGTGATCAAAAAGTTAATAAACTCTATTTAACATAGAAACATAGAAGATTGAGGGCAGAAAAAGACCTAATGGTCCATCTAGTCTGCCCTTATGCTATTTCCTGTATTTTATCTTAGGATGGATATATGTTTATCCCAGGCATGTTTAAATTCAGTTACTGTGGATTTAACAACCACATCTGCTGGAAGTTTGTTCCAAGCATCTTCTACTCTTTCAGTAAAATAATATTTTCTCACGTTGCTTCTGATCTTTCCCCCAACAAACCTCAGATTGTGCCCCCTTGTTCTTGTGTTCACTTTCCTATTAAAAACACTTCCCTCCTGAACCTTATTTAACCCTTTAACATATTTAAATGTTTCGATCATGTTCCCCCTTTTCCTTCTGTCCTCCAGACTATACAGATTGAGTTCATTAAATTTAAAAAGAAGAAGAAGAGGAGGAAGAGGAAGAGAAAGAAGAAGAAGAGGAAGAGGAGGAAGAGGAAGAAGAAGAAGACAGAGGAGGGGAAGGGAAAAAATAAGCTAAAGGTTAGATAATAACATATGAGTATCTATACATATGTGTGTAACAAAATGCAAAAAAAGAAAAAAAGGAATATGTGTGTAAATAGTAATAATGAAAATAATAACATAATAATAAGTAGAATATATTAAAAAGAGAACTTTTATACGTAACTGTTATCAGTGATGCTGGTATGCGTTCGCTGTAATGAGGAATACTATTTGTGTGTTTTATGTTTTATCTTTGTGCCTGTTTTGTACCGTTTAAAATTTTAAAAATGTTTTAATAAAAAATAGTTTTTTAAAAAAAAGCGAAAGGAGGAACAATTAAAATTAAAACGAAGAGTTAGCTAGGAAATAAGACCAAGGAGAGAGACAGCATGGGGGTAAGTTATGCCAAAAATAAGAGATGCAATCTGGTCATTGCCATCATTGCATTATTTGCTGATGCAATCAACAACTGTGCCTGCCCTTACCCGCCCAAGTTCTTTGTCTTCCAAAGCCAGGACACCGGTACTCTCCGTAAACAGCTTCACCTTCACAGCCGGAAGGGCATGCGTCGTGGAAAAGTCACCCTGCGTTCCCCAGCTGTGAAAACATCCACAAGAAAAACATTAGGCAGAAGAAGAAGAAGAAGAAGAAGCAACAACAGCTTGCCACCTTAGCACTGTCACCTTGGAAGGGAAAGGGTTAACGCAAATGTCACCAACTGTTACATATAGTTTTTTTTTTAAAGAAGAAGCAACAGGAGTGCCATTGTGCTAATTAGTTAACGTGGTAAAAAACCTGCAAGACAACAACTCAGCATTGTTGAAAAACCTCCTCTGGGAAGACAACAGACTAAAACAAAGCCAATAGTAGCAAATGGCGTGCTTGCACTTTTGCAACTCGGTAAAAAGAAGACTGTTGAAAATATTGTATGAAAACTACTTATAAGTTGCTGACCCACTGCAGTTGATTACCATGGCCTTCTGCCGCACGAATCCCAGCGACCGGTTAGGTCCCAAAGAGTTGGCCTTCTTCGGGTCCCATTGACGAAACAATGTCGTCTGGTGGGACCCAGGGGAAGAGCCTTCTTTGTGGTGGCCCCCACCCTCTGGAATCAACTCCCCATGGAGATTAGGATTGCCCCCACCCTCCTTGCCTTTCGTAAACTCCTTAAAACCCACCTATCTGATCAGGCATGGGGAAATTGATTCCCCTGGGCTGTTTCCGTTTTGTGTATGGTTTGTATGAGACATATGATTGTCTTTTACATTAAGGTGTTTTAAACTGTTATAATTATTGGATTTGTACTGTTTTTATTGTTGTGAGCCGCTCTGAGTCTTTGGAGAGGGGTGGCATACAAATCTAAAATAATAATAATAATAATAATAATAATAATAATAATAATAATAATAATAACAACAACAACAACAACAACAATGGTCAACAAACCTGGTCGAATACAAATTCTAACCGTTTCCAATATGTTTATATTCTGGAGTCAAACCAGTGATGGGATTCAAATCTTTTTTTACTACCAGTTCTGTGGGTGTGGCATGGCTTGGTGGGCATGGCTTGGTGGATGTGACAGGGGAAGGATACTGGAAAATCTCCATTCCCACCCCACTGTAGGGAAAGTTTATTGCAAAATCCTCATTTCCTCCCGACCAGCTGGGACTTAGGAGGCAGAGAATTGACGGGGGAAAGGCCAATCAGAGGTGGTATTTACTGGTTCTTCGAACTACTCAAAATTTCAGCTACCGATTCTCCAGAAATGGTCAGAACCTGCTGTCAATCTAGTGCTGTCAAACCAGTGCTGAAACCCACCTCTGAGTCAAACCTTAGAATTAGACAAAAGGTAAATCTTTCTATGTGTAGATTCCATTAATTGAATACTTTGCTGCATTTCATTAAAGATCCAGAGCTATATTTATATACAACATGGATTATAGGGTGGTATGGCTAAAGGACTATGGGGTCTTTGGCGTTCTCTGAGCTTGTTTGTTATCTTGCAGATATTTCATTACCTGACTAGGTAGCATAGAAACATAGAAACATAGAAGACTGACGGCAGAAAAAGACCTCTTGGTCCATCTAGTCTGCCCTTTTACTATTTCCTGTATTTTATCTTACAATGGATATATGTTTATCCCAGGCATGTTTAAATTCAGTTACTGTGGATTTACCAACCATGTCTGCTGGAAGTTTGTTCCAAGGATCTACTACTCTTTCAGTAAAATAATATTTTCTCATGTTGCCTTTGATCTTTCCCCCAACTAACTTCAGATTGTGTCCCCTTGTTCTTGTGTTCACTTTCCTGTTAAAAACACTTCCCTCCTGAACCCTATTTAACCCTTTAACATATTTAAATGTTTCGATCATGTCCCCCCTTTTCCTTCTGTCTTCCAGACTATACAGATTGAGTTCATTCAGTCTTTCCTGATACGTTTTATACTTAAGACCTTCCACCATTCTTGTAGCCCGTCTTTGGACCCGTTCAATTTTGTCAATATCTTTTTGTAGGTGAGGTCTCCAGAACTGAACACAGCACTCCAAATGTGGTCTCACCAGCGCTCTATATAAGGGGATCACAATCTCCCTCTTCCTGCTTGTTATACCCCTAGCTATGCAGCCAAGCATCCTACTTGCCTTTCCTACCGCCCAACCACACTGTTCACCCATTTTGAGACTGTCAGAAATCACTACCCCTAAATCCTTCTCTTCTGAAGTTTTTGCTAACACAGAATTGCCAATGAAATACTCAGATTTAGGATTCCTTTTCCCCAAGTGCATTATTTTACATTTGGAAACATTAAACTGCAGTTTCCATTGCTTTGACCATTTATCTAGTAACGCTAAATCATTTACCATATTACAGACCCCTCCAGGAATATCAACCCTATTGCACACTTTAGAGTCATCGGCAAATAGGCAAACCTTCCCTACCAAACCTTCCCCTATGTCACTCACAAACATATTAAAAAGAATAGGACCCAGAACAGACCCTTGTGGCACACCGCTTGTAACCTGACTCTGCTCAGAATACTCGCCATTAACAATAACTCTCTGATGTCTATGCTTCAGCCAGCTTGAAATCCACTGAACTATCCAGGGATTAAGTCCAATCTTCACTAATTTATCTATCAGCTCTTTATGTGGAACCGTATCAAAGGCTTTGCTGAAGTCCAGATAGCATCATCAGTGCTAGAAGGGAGTAGGGCTTTGTTCTCTCTTTATATATTCATGGTTTGTCCCATTGGTGGGAGAATTTTTAGAGGTTCTTTGGCTGGGCTGTTGTTTATTATTAGCTTGTTTGTCTGAGACATTATCTGATTGGATAATGAAACATCTTCAAGAAAACAACCTGTTTCAGAGAGCACCAATGACCCAACAGTTCAACCCTGAGCTATACTATCCTTTTCTATCAGATGTTAAGGGGGCATATGGGTAGAAGAAAGGGAGTGATGATAGATATCACAACTTGGAACAAGGGTCTCCAGAAATCAATATTCATTTATATCAGGGCTGTCAAATTCCCAGGCCACGGGCCAGATGTGTCACATGCTAACCACACCCAGTTTAGTGAAGGGGGGAAAAGTCCTGATATGCCACGTGATGCCACCATGATGATGTGAATTTGACAGCCCTGATTTACATAAACTGCCTTCTCACTGTTCTGTTTTTTTGAAAAGAGGTGAACATTGGCTCTAGAAGGAAGGGACGGAGGTCGTGAATGAAAAATAAAATACCTCAAGTAAATGCTGATATCAGTGTTCTCTAGATGTCAGCATTTATTTGATGTTTTTGACATTTATATTGTATGCTGCTTGGAACCATTTAGGAGTAAAATGGCTAAACAACAGGGGTGGGCTACTGCCCAGATGGGGGGAATGCAGTGGGGTAGCAAAACCCCAGACCACCCAATTTGCACTGAAAGACATTGAAAGAAAATGCAGGGCATTCTGCATAAGCCATACCCACAGTGTGTAGTAAAAATTTTGGTAGTCTTTCACTACCATGTACCGTGGAGGGGTCTGTAATATGGTAAATGATTTAGCTTTACTAGATAAATGGTCAAAGCAATGGAAACTGCAGTTTAATGTTTCCAAACCTTCAAGAAAACAACCTGTTTCAGAGAGCACCAATGACCCAACAGTTCAACCCTGAGCTACACTATCCTCTTCTATCAGATGTTAAGGGGGCATATGGGTAGAAGAAAGGGAGTGATGATAGATATCACATCTCCTCAGGAGTAAGGTTTGGGCTTAATTGGCCTCTCCCCTATTTAAGGGATGATGACGACAGAAGCAATTTGCAGGAAACAATGTTCGTTCATATTCCTTCGTGTCTTGATTCTGATCAGCTCTTGTTCTCTCTCTTGGCCTTTTCCTGCAAATTTCTTCTGGGCATTTTGCCAATCACCATAAGATTGTTGACATCTATAAGTCTGTTAACTCAGCGTTGAGTTATTATTTCATGGCCTTCGTAATAAAGTTGAATTAACAGTCAGTGTTCAGAAAAGAGTGCTTTAAACTGCATTTGTGCATGACTACTAAGAAAGCTCATTAGTAGCCCTTCAAACTATGATTTGTACAGACTTTGTGTGTGCTATGTTCTTTGTGGCCCGTACCTGGATTAGAATACCTTTTCAGAATCTTTGTCCTTAATTATGTCTCGCAGACTGCAAAATAATTTGCTTTCATTTGTACCACTTTTCCTAAATATTCATAAAATAGAATATTTTAAAGCACAAACAAAAGAAGTGAAAAATAGCAAGTCAGCAACATTATTAAACCATCAGCAAGAGAGAAATATAAAAAGGATGAATTAGTTCAAAAAGTAAAATGTCACAGCAGGAGCTTAAAAAATCATGACGGATTAATAATATGAGGTGAAATAAGGATTCTGCCTTCTCCATAAACCTCAAATAGGAGAAAACAATCTGTGGATCGTGACATGGCTGAATAGTTGATTTGAATATGAAAGAGACCATTATTGATACTGGGACATAAAACCAGATCATTTAAAAAAATGTACTGTACTATGACAGTTCCATGGTTTTTCTGCCCCTTATAATTTTGCCAGGAATTTTAACAGCAATAACAATAGTAATAATAATAATAATAATAATAATAATAATAATAATAATAATAATAATTTATTAGATTTGTATGCCGCCCCTCTCCAAAGACTCGGGGCAGCTCACAACAATAATAAAAAACAATATTATAGCGAAACAAATCTAATATTTAAAAAGAAGCATATAAAACCCTATCATATTTTAAAACTAAAGAACACATACATACCAAACATAAAATATAAAGAGCCTGGGGGAAAGGTGTCTCAACTCCCCCATGCCTGGCGGTATAGGTGAGTCTTGAGTAGTTTACGAAAGACAAGGAGGCTGGGGGCAGTTCTAATGTCTGGGGAGAGTTGATTCCAGAGGGCCGGGGCCACCACAGAGAAGGCTCTTCCCCTGGGGCCTGCCAAACAACATTGTTTAGTCGACAGGACCTGGAGAAGGCCAACTCTGTGGGACCTTATCGGTCACTGGGATTCGTGCAGTAGCAGGCGGTTCCGGAGGTATTCTGGTCCAATGTCATGTAGGGCATTTCACAGTGCTTTACAACACTCTTTAAGTGGTTTACAGAGTTAGCATGTTGCCACCAACAATCTGGATCCTCATTTTACCAATATCAGAAGAATAGAAGGAGCCAGTTATGATCGAACTGCTCACAATCGGCAGAGTTAGCTTGCAGTGCTGCATTCTAACCACTGCACCATTAGGTTTCTAAACCCTTCTAAACTATTTGAGCTGTAAAATGGAAGAACACATAAGATCCCAATTTAGAACTTCTTTTTTTTTGCAAAATAATTGAAATTGAATTTATTAAATCATACCAGACTCTTTTTTTAGATTTGGAGAGAACACAAGGTACTTTTTGTTATGGCTTTAATAGATTTTCAATAGTCTTCACAGCTCATTTAATTTTCTCAAAATTTCAAGCTGTGTTACCACTTCTTTTTGTTTTTAGTAAATGGCACATTAGTTCTTGTGAAGGTGAGCTGTGCTTTCCATTCCTGACTAAATAAAACACATATAGGGCTTAATAAATTGTGAGAAAGTAGCTTTTGCATTGCTATTTACAATTTTATAAGAAAGTAATGCAAGAACCATTGCCAAGTTCTATGTTGTCTGCTGCCATCTCTGTATCCAAAATGTACCACTGAGGCATGAGTGCATAAGTGGCAGCCCAGTTTCAAGGCCTGACGACAATGGATGTTCCAACAGAATCAGACTCAACTGTGCTATAAATGAAAATGGAATTAAAACTTGATGAATAAAAATATTCCCTGTCCCATAGCAGCAATTAAACTACTACTTGTTGTGATTGGCTCTGGCCCAGCTCCTCCCCAAGGAATGTGGAGGTGGAGGCAGGGGAAACGTCAACATGTCCTAGGCCTGTTTTGTTGCCGGCAGAGTCAGGGAGTGCAGTTTCCTTGGACGAAGAAGGTGGGGGTGACTTGGAAGAGGGGGGCTTGGCACACAGCCCAGGAAGCCAATCACCATTATCTTCGGTTGATTCGGATGACCAAGTGTTAGACCCATGCAGGCGCAGACTTATGCATCGAAGAGACCAATTGAGGAAATATTACAGGAGATAAGAGAGGCCACCTGTGTTTGGGTGGGGCTCCAGTAATTAGAGCTGCTGCTATAAATAGCAGCGTGCTAGTTTGGCCGTTGTGGAAGATTATCTGATCGCAGTTCTTCAGGATCATGCCTCGCTGTGACTGAACTTTGTTTGTGGATTTTTCATGCCTTTGACACCAAAGCAGAGTAAAGTGTGTGTTTCACTTCGTGGAAGAAGGAGGGCTGTGATGTTTCTTCACAGCTACTAGCTAAGTACTTAAGGACTGATTAAGGGACTTGTACAGCAGACAAGGTTGTTAAAGTTTTTGGGGTTTGGGGAAGAAACCACAGAGTCATGGTAGTGCATTCCATGCATTGATCACTTTGTTGCTGACGTTGTATTTTCTGCAGTCGAGTTTCGAGAGGTTTAAATTGAGTTTGAATCTATTGTGTGCTCGTGTATGGTTGTAATTGAAGCTGAAAAAAAATCATTGACAGGTAGGACATTGTGGAAGATGATTTTATGAACTACATTTAGGTCAGATCGAATATTCCTTAGCATATTCTTTATGCTAAGATCATATTATGCTTAGATCATATTCCTTAGCAGCTTTGTACTAATAACATGTGTTTAACAGGAAGAACATCCCCAGTCCAAAATTCAGCATAAACGTGACCTTTTTTTGGGGGGTGGATTACTGTTTTTCTTTCCTTACTTTTTGTTAGAAATTCATCCTGAGGTTGAAACACTTATTTTTTCAGTGATTGGAGGGGGAGGGGGGGCAAATGTTGCATTGGAGGATTGAAAAAGAAAAGTTAGCAGAGGCATCAGCAAAAGCTAAAGCAGAGTTAAGGGTGTGGTGTAGTTATGCTGATTGTTGAGAATTAGGAGGTAAAAACCACAACACACATCATTCCTTGGTAACTTCTGAACCTTTCACTCATGTTTTAAAACTTTTAATTATCCCTGTGACAAGGGTGAAACGCTCCCGGTTCACTCATGCCTGTCAATCATCAGAGAGTCGATCGCGAAGGCAGCCTGAGGTTCCGCCCAACCTCCTGGACGCCTGGTTTTTTTCACTCTCTACGCATGCACAGAATGCTTTGCACAGGCACTAAGGGTAAAAGAATCCAAATGGCAATGTCTGGGCGGAGCCTCATTCCGCCTTCGCAACTGGTTCTCCAATGACCGACAGGCACGAATGAACTGGAACATTTCACTCCTGCCTGTGACTTTAAAACTACGTACTTTAAACAGAAATAATGAGCATTTCTGGAATGTGAGCATTTTTGGTTACCATAATGTCATATTTTGGAAAAGGATGCCTTATCCTTTAAAATAAAGTAAAAAAAAGTGGTATTTGGGTATGATACAAGCCAGTGGTCTCCAAACTCGTCCACTTTAAGACTTGGGGACTTCAACTCCCAGAATTCCCCAGGCAGCAAAGCTGGCTGAGGAATTCTGGGAGTTGAAGTCCCCAAGTCTTAAAGTGGACGAGTTTGGAGAACTCTGATACAAGCAAATAATATACAGATAAAGATTGAAACATACAAGAGTCATAACAAGTGATATTAGTGTAAAACTAGATTTGGCTGCATTTCATTTTCATTTTTTACATCATATTGTAATTTATTTGATTTATTGTTACGTTCTTATTCTTTTATATATTTTATACAATATTAGCATATATACATGCATATACAAATTAATTTCAGATTAACATTGTAGTAGAACTATCGTAAAACTTTCCTTTAATTGTTTACTATCACTGACAATACCATTGTAATGTCTATTAAATTATGGTTCATCCCTTACATTTATTTTATTGTTGGATTAAATTTAAATTGATTGTATTCTTTTTTCCTTTATATTTTGTTTTTATAATTTTTAGTTCTTGTATCTGTTATTTGTCATGTACAGGGTGTTAGAATTGGGGTGGGTTATATATTTACTCATTAAATAAATGAGTAGATATATCAAGTTTTTACACAAATGGCAACTTCTAGTCAATTATGTAATTATGAATGCAATATACTGTATATTTAGATTTAATTAAGGTTATTAACAAATTAAAATTTATGGACAACCCTTTTCCAAATAGTTTATTAAGCAGAGGTTTTATTGTAAAAACATATTTTAAACAAATAATGGTATGTTAATAAGGGAAAAGAAACAGTTGAGATTGTTGTTGGTACTTCATTGTCAAAGGGCTTATAGTTTATTTTGAAAACAGTATAATGCCTTTTTTTCTCCCTTGCTGACATTTCAGTCTGCACCCCAAAATCCATTTTCACTGAATAGCTTGGAATCAAGAATTTAGTGTATGAAAAGTACTTGTAAAAGCAATTAAGCAGCAGACAAAATGCCCTATAATCTTGCGCTGTGCATTTTGATAGCATCTGCTTTGTATGACGCCTATTTCTGTGTACTAATAAAAGCTTTTTATTTGCTGAAGCACCCGCAGGCCATATGTTATCAACAAATGTTATTATCCAAATGCAAACAGTCATTTCCATTAGGTTTTCCATATGAGAATCACATTAGTTACAAAGGGAAGAAAATCAAATGAGAGTAAACACATATAGCAAACCTTTGACAACGATGTGATTATAAATTCATATTTAATAACACCGTGAAATATTTCATTGCATCATGACAATCCAGCAATGAAATTTAGACTAAGCTTCATCTGAGGATGATGCAATTAGTTGTCATGGTGATATTCAGCATCAGGATATATTCTAATTCAGGGCCAACAAATTATTATTTACATTCACATTAAGTGCACCACTTCCACATACACACAAGATTTAACCTTACCATTTAATAAAACTTAGCATAATCACATAAAATAACTAAAGAGTAAAGCTCTGTTTAAAGGATTAATAATGTAACTGGATTCCTTCTTATTAAACACTGTTATTATAATAACATTTATGAAAACACTAACTTAATTAATCACAAAGATTAATTTCCAAGCTCTCTCTTTTCAACCCACTGTCAGCATCCTCTTCATGTGTGATTTTGTTTAAAGACTGTATTAAACCAGGATTAAGAACAGTTTCATGAAAAATAATAAGTCCTTAGCAGCGAGTTACTTTAAAATACAAAGTATTTTTGATCCACCAATTTGCACATTCACACATTTCCCAGTATGTGTAATGGGCAATATTCAATCTGCACTACCAAATATGTAATTATCTATATACATTTTCTAGTATGTGTAATAGCCAATATTCAATCTGCACTACCAAATATATAATTATTTATACAGCTTCTGAAACCAGGCAAAAAGATTGACATCTACTGGTTTCTTTTATGATTTGACTAACAGATATTAAGAAAATGTCAATAACTCCAACAAGTCTGATCCTTACTTTATTGTTTTAGAGGTGATTGTGCAGCCCTTTAAATCAGGGATTTGGATAAGTCTTCTCTTTCAAATGTATTGGAATACAATTACACACCCTTCCCTCCCCCCTGCGGTAAGCCTAATTGTGGGCTTAATCCTGCTGGCTGAAGGGAGATCTACCACTTTTGCTCGTGTTTGTTGCCTTTTTCCCTCCCCAAGGGAGGGGGTGGGATTGTGAGGCTTAATCCTGCTGGATGTAGGGAGATCTACCGCTTTTACTCGTGTCTGTTGCCTTTTTCCCTCCCCAAGGGAGGGGGTGGAATTGTGAGGCTTAATCCTGCTGGCTGTAGGGAGATCTACCGCTTTTACTCGTGTCTGTTGCCTTTTTCCCTCCCCAAGGGAGGGGGTGGAGTTGTGAGGCAATGCTTCGGAGGTGTTTGGTATTCCTTTCTTCCCCCCATTGTCGTTGTTACTTTCTATAGTGGTACATGTCTGCTCTTGCAATTTTTTTACCCATGTCCTCGTCCTAGGTCTACACTGTTCTAATCCCCCCTTGTCCTCTATGTTAGACTTAGATTGTGCCCCTCCACCTCTACCTCCGTATTGCTCCAGTATGTTCCCTTGTTTCTCGTGGGGGGTTATCCCACCCTCATTCGGCTGGACTGAGTAGAAATGGACATGCTAACTAGAGAATTAAAAGAAAAAGAGCCTGACTTTTACAAAGTGTGGAATAAATTTTATAATTGGTTGAAAGAGAGAAGTAATAAATAAAAGTATAATGGTCTATTCTCAAGCAACTATGTAAAAGTTTTAGAAGGTACATTGTATAATAGGATAATCAGTTTGAGAGCAAAATGGAAACATTGTGTAAAATGAATGTATCTGATAATAGCTTTTGATGGATAGGGGGATATAAATGTCCCACTTGTTTGTTACATGTTCTGTCTTTTGAATGTTTATTGTTGCTTTTGTTCTGTGTGTTTAATAGAAACCAATAAATAAATAAAAAGAATGAATAGTAGGAGGCACCAAACCTGTAGTAAAGAAGAGTCCAGAAAGAAGAGAAGCAAGAGTTAGTTTGAGGGAAAGCAGATTGAGGCCTGTAAGGTCAGCCCTTGAGATAGACTGAAAGCAAAAACTACAAGGCTTCCTTCCATGAAGACTAGTGTATTGCCTTTTTGAAACTGATTCTTGAAACTGAAAGAAAATAATATCCGTAGCTCAGGGTTGAACTGGTGGGAACCTTGGTACTTCCCACCAGTTCAACCCTGAGCTACGAATATTATAAATGTACCTTCTAAAACTTTTACATAGTTGCTTGAGAATAGACCATTATACTTTTATTTATTACTTCTCTCTTTCAACCAATTATAAAACTTATTCCACACTTTTTAAAAGTCAGGCTCTTTTTCTTTTAATTTTAATTTAATTGGTGGTTTCCTTGCAGATGTTTTTGCAAAGCTGATATACGCGCAATGTTGGAAAAATGAAAAAAAAAATCCAACGGAAGAAGAAATAATAGAAAAAAAATACTGACATGCGCAGAAATGAATAGACTAATACTGAAAATGAAGGATAAAGGAGAGACGGAATACTAAGCAATATGGGATAAATTTTATCAATGGATAGAAAGGAAAAACAATCAAAAAAGTTGAGAATAAGAATTGAAAGAAAGGTTTGAATATAAATGAATAGTGACGAGGCATGCATATATAAGATAAAAAAAGCAATGTACATTGAACAATAAGGGTATTTATTGTTAGGAAAATATTATATAATGGAATGACAAAACCGGATGGTCACAAGGTGTCTAATGCTTTTAATGTTTGTTTGTGTAAATAAACTTTTAAAAAAGCTGTATAATATTTGTCTATTATTTTAACAAAACTCAGTGATGGCTTTTAACTGAATTATTGAGCTATTTGATAATTGTATCATGCTTGGCATTAAAGCTTGTTTGTCTTTAATTGTTTGGATGCTGGCCTTTAATTGTTTGGATGCTGTTCAAGTATTTGGTTAATATGCCGTCCTTTGTGTTTTAATTGCTTTCTTTCAAATTTCACTTTTTAAATTCTTTTTAAATTATTCTTGTTAGTGGCTTGGATCATCATTTTTTTCCTTTCATGGAAGGAATGGAAATGATACCGGCCTTTATTGCAGCGATTATATTTTCTTGGAAAACATAATGGATGGCGCTGAAAAAGAGACTAGCCTGAAAGAAGTTCATTGGGAGATGAAGTTATTGGGAGTTATATCTTTATAACTTGACTTTATAAAGGAAAATTCAAGAACAGAAAAAAAGAAAATGTTTGTCTATATTCTGATAATGATACTTAAAATTGAACAGCGTATGTAAGACAATTCAATCTCCTATTTTTTTCATGAGATGAAAGGCTGTGCAGTAAGGGATACTATTTGTATGGTAAAAGTTAAAGAACCAAAATACTAATATCAAATGATCTAAGTGCCAAAGCCCACTGCAACAATATCGCCAAAAAGGCTTCTAGAGTTGTTAACCTGATCCTACGCAGCTTCTGCTCTGGCAATCTCACACTACTCACCAGAGCCTACAAAACTTTTTCCAGACCCATCCTTGAATACAGTTCATCTGTCTGGAACCCATACCACATCTCGGACATCAACACCCTTGAAAATGTCCAAAGATACTTCACCAGAAGAGCCCTTCACTCCTCCACTCGAAACAGAATACCCTACAAAAGCAGACTATCAATCCTAGGTTTAGAAAGCTTAGAACTATGTCGCCTAAAGCACGATCTAAGTATTGCCCACAAGATCATATGCTGCAGCGTTCTACCTGTCAATGACTACTTCAGCTTCAATCGCAACAACACAAAAGCACGCAACAGATTCAAACTTAATATTAACCACTCCAAACTTGACTGTAAAAAATATGACTTCAGCAACCGAGTTGTCGAAGCATGGAACTCATTACCTGACTCAGTAATGTCAACCCCTAACCCCCAACATTTTCCCCTTAGACTATCCACGATTGACCTCTCCAGGTTCCTTAGAGGTCAGTAAGGGGCGTGCATAAGCGCACCAGTGTGCCTTCCGTCCCCTGTCCAGTTGTCTCTCCTTATCTCATTTATCTTTTCTTCCTTTCAAATTTGTTCACCTATACTTTTATATCTTTTCTTCTATTCTTTTCTTTACTTATATTATTACATATCTTTCTCTTCAATGTGTATTATGTATTGGACAAAATAAATAAATGAATGAATGAATGAATGACTGGACAAAAAAATGAGTTTTCCAAAAAATAAATCCATCTAAAGAAGCGCTTTCTGAAATAAAGGACTGTCCCTTATCAAAGGACATATAGACTTTGGAGAACTCGCTTCTAGCTTCATTGAATGACCATAAACAGCTAGAGTGACACAATGACAATGAACAGCTAGAGTGAAACACACACAAAAAGAAAATGTATTGACAGGTGATTCCTACTGAAACATGCCATGTTGCTTTTCAGCTACTAGATGGCACTAATAAGCTTTCAATTTGTGCCATGCTCCACTCAGCGTTTGAACTAATCTCAAGTAGTTATGTGGTCGTTTTCTTTATGATTGGGATTGCTGCAGGAACATTATGTGCAGCACTGACTTTTTAGAGCACCATTGATCATTTAAAATCTATTGGAAGTTTCAAGAAAATAACATGCTATGATTCAATGTCATTAGCTTGTTGCATTAGTTCTGAATTCAGGCTTAATGCTTGCTTATTACATTTGAAAGGCACAGACCTTAAGAGAGAAAGGCAAGGCTGATTTGATTTGAAAAATACTATGATTTATAATATGGGTTCTCTTTTATAAAAATACACTAAAATAACTTTTGAAGCTTGCTCCAATCAAGCCATCCATCTAGGTCTATCAAATTTGGGCCCAACCCCAGCGATGATGCAAGGTGATCCAATCAGGTCCAATTCTTTATTTGCTTACACCTAATGGACAGAAATCAAACCAAATCTATGACATTCTAACCTATTATATGTATCCTGAGAGATTCCAGGGGCTGGCTAGCCTGAACCTCTTCCTTTTCCCTCTATCCAGCTTGAGGTTGCACAATCTTGATTCGAGCCTTTCTCTGGGAAAGCTCTGTGTTGCAAAGTTCCCCTCCACTGTTTCTCCAGAAGGTTATCTCATCATTGCTGTTAAAATCTGGATGACCAATGAGCATCAGCCAAGATCATTCAGGCCTGATTTATGGGGTTGTGTAAGAAGTGTCTGGGAGATGAATTAGTTGGGGGAAAGATCAAAAGCAATGTGAGAAAATATTATTTTACTGAAAGAGTAGTAGATCCTTGGAACAAACTCCCAGCAGACGTGGTTGGCAAATCCACAGTAACTGAATTTAAACATGCCTGGGATAAACATATAACCATCCTAAGATAAAATACAGGAAATAGTATAAGGGCAGACTAGATGGATCATGAGGTCTTTTTCTGCCGCCAGTCTTCTATGTTTCTATGTTTCTATGTTTCTATGTTTCTATGTTTCTATGTTTCTATGTTTCTATGTTTCTATGTTTCTATCTTTCTATCTTTCTATCTTTCTATCTTTCTATCTTTCTATCTTTCTATCTTTCTATCTTTCTATCTTTCTATCTTTCTATCTTTCTATCTTTCTATCTTTCTATCTTTCTATCTTTCTATCTTTCTATCTTTCTATGTAACAAGTGCCTTAGAGCTAGATGAATAGACAAGGCACATCAACATGGTTTTAGGAATAGGCTTATTATATCTCAGCTGCACAACTTCAGACGATCACTAGGTGGCAGCACCCATTACTATTTTTGGGGGCCTTTTGCTGCCTCCTAGTGGTTTTTCAGAGTTTGTAGGTCAAACCTGATAGTCCTACCTGTCTCTCCATTCAAGTAAAGTGAGACCTTGCAATTATATTTGTATTCCTTTGCTTTTACCATGCAATTTATGGTCACTTTTGAAATAAATGGGTGAAGCATAAGTAAAATGTGTGCACTGAAGGACTCTATATAAGATGCAAAGGATTATTAATCCTATTAAAAAGAAAAGATAATGTTCAAACTGACTCTAAGGTTTTTCTCAGGTTATGGCACAGTTTCTCAAACTTGATAATTTTAAGATGGGAGATTTAAACTCCCAGAATTCTCTACCTAGCAACTGGCTGAGGAATTCTAGGAGTTGAAGTCCACACATCAAGAAGATGCCAAGTTTGAGAAACATTGGCCTAAGGGGTCAACATAAACAACCAGTTTGAAATATTACTGGGTTGAAGCACTTTCAATTTCAGATTCAGCAGACTTATAAAGAAACACCATACAGGTGTCAAGCATTGCTTTTTTTAACAATGAAAAATGGATCACTTGGGTTCTATAACTTTCATCCCCATAATGTCCTGATGATGTGATCTTTATATTAAAGCTGTGTCCCCCAGTTGATTCACCTGAAAAATATGATCAAAATACTAAAAAACAAAGAAAGAAAGCAAATGAAAAGATTTATTTTACTCCAAGTCTATTGATTGATTATTACAAGTCTATTGATTGCTTACTCCAACCCAGTGTTAACTTTTTAACAGTTATTTATTTATTCATTCATTCATTCATTCATTCATTCATTCATTCATTCATTTATTAGATTTGTATGCCGCCCCTCTCTGTAGACTTGGGGCTGCTAATAACAGTAAAAAGACAATATGAACAAATCTAATGTTTAAAATAATTATATTTTTCATCTGCTTTCTTTATTTTTTAGTATTTTGATCATATTTTTCACATGAATCAACAGGGCGACACAGCCTTAATAAAAAGGGAGGCAAATACAATTTTCGATAGAATGATAGAATTCCACTTTCCAGGTTAAAAAAATTAATATGTTAATGTCATTCTGAACGACTCAGAAATCACTCTGCTGGGGTCCATATCTGATTTTTGCAATTTAAGAGAGATCCAGACAAATCGATCTGGGATTAAGGGAGGACAAGGAAGGTAGTAACAATATAAAATCAAGCCTTGGAGGAAAGTTGCTTAGCCTGCTGAAAGAAAGCACGAGCACATTCCTCAATTTCTTGGACGGAAGAGAGCGAATGAGGAGAGTCTTTGGAATGGAGCCCCAAGTACACCAAAGAGAATAATATGACTTATAATGTCAGCAACATTGATGAAGATATTACTAATATAATACAACTTTTTCTCTCTGACACCAGGGGGCAGAGTACAATGTCGTGAGCTTAAGCAATATGAAGATAAGATTTTAGTGGAAAATTAGGAGGAAGGAGAAAATTACAGAAAAGGGGAAGCAGTTGTTTGGCAACGGAACAGCAAAGCAAATCGGAGATTTTCAAGCAAAGACAGGCCTTGAAAGCCTGACTTGCAATGTTTTACTTTACTTACAATGTTTTACTTTACTTACAATGTTTTACACAAATCCCAGCGACCGATAAGGTCCCACAGAGTTGGCCTTCTCCGTGTCCTGTTGACTAAGCAATGTCATCTGGTGGGCTCCAGGGGAAGAGCCTTCTCTGTAGTGGCCCTGGCCCTCTGGAATCAACTCCCCCTGGAGATCAGAACTGTCCCCACCCTGCTTGCCTTTCGTAAGTTACTTAAGACCCACCTTTGTCGCCAGGCATGGGGTAACTGACATACACCTAAGCACATATAGTTTTATGAATGGTATGATTGTATTGAATGGTTCTTAATGATGGGTTTTTTAAATGTTTTGTTTCATTTTAAATATTGGATTTGTATATTGTTGTGATTGTTGTGAGCTGCTCCGAGTCTCCGTAGAGGGGCGGCATACAAATCTAATGAATTACTATTATTCATGACATAGGGGAAGGTTTGGTAGGGAAGGTTTGCCTATTTGCCGATGACTCTAAAGTGTGCAATAGGGTTGATATTCCTGGAGGCGTCTGTAATATGGTAAATGATTTAGCTTTACTAGATAAATGGTCAAAGCAATGGAAACTGCAGTTTAATGTTTCCAAATGTAAAATAATGCACTTGGGGAAAAGGAATCCTCAATCTGAGTATTGTATTGGCAGTTCTGTGTTAGCAAATACTTCAGAAGAGAAGGATTTAGGGGTAGTGGTTTCTGACAGTCTCAAAATCGGTGAACAGTGCAGTCAGGCAGTAGGGAAAGCAAGTAGGATGCTTGGCTGCATAGCTAGAGGTATAACAAGCAGGAAGAGGGAGATTATGATCCCGCTATATAGAATGCTGGTGAGACCACATTTGGAATACTGTGTTCAGTTCTGGAGACCTCACCTACAAAAAGATATTGACAAAATTGAACGGGTCCAAAGACGGGCTACAAGAATGGTGGAAGGTCTTAAGCATAAAACGTATCAGGAAAGACTTAATGAACTCAATCTGTATAGTCTGGAGGACAGAAGGAAAAGGGGGGGACATGATCGAAACATTTAAATATATTAAAGGGTTAAATAAGGTCCAGGAGGGAAGTGTTTTTAATAGGCAAATGAACACAAGAACAAGGGGACACAATCTGAAGTTAGTTGGGGGAAAGATCAAAAGCAACATGAGAAAATATTATTTTCCTGAAAGAGTAGTAGATCCTTGGAACAAACTTCCAGCAGACGTGGTTGGTAAATCCACAGTAACTGAATTTAAACATGCCTGGGATAAACATATATCCATTGTAAGATAAAATACAGAAAATAGTATAAGGGCAGACTAGATGGACCATGAGGTCTTTTTCTGCCGTCAGACTTCTATGTTTCTATGTTTCTATTACTATTACTATTACTATTACTATTGCTATTGCTATTGCTATTGCTATTGCTATTGCTGCTGCTGCTGCTGCTACTACTACTATTATTTTGGAACCTTTCGCATATAAAAGAAAAGGCAAGAAAAGTAAGAAAGGGTTCCACTTAACTTCCCTACATAGCAACAGAGGTGAGCATCACTTCACGGAAATGACCCTCTGTGCATGCACAGAAGCCTTTGCGCATACACAGAGGGCTCTTTTTTGTAAGTCGCGGTCAGGGAAGGGCTGCCCTTTGCAGCCGCTACTGGTGATCTACTATTGACGGGTGCAGGTGTGTGTGCATCCGACGTGCGGCATGAGATTCAGCTTCTGCGCATGCACAGGAAGAGAAATCCCACATAAGGATGCCTGCACGTGTGAGATTTCACCGATTATCGGCGATTTCCGCATGCGTGGAAGCAAAAAATGGTGAGAATTGGCATTGGGCCAGAATACATCCGGAACCGCCTTCTACCACACGAATCCCAGCGGCTGATAAGCTCCCACAGAGTTGGCCTTCTTTGGGTCCCGTCGACCAAACAATGTCATTTGGCGGGCCCCAGGGGAAGAGCCTTCTCTGTGGCGGCCCCAGCCCTCTGGAATCAACTCCCCCCAGAGATTAGAACGGCCCCCACCCTCCTTGTCTCTCACAAATTACTCAAGACCCACCTTTGTCGCCAGGCATGGGGGAGTTAGGATATTCCTTCCCCTAGGCCATTACAAGTTATGTATGGTATGTTTGTGTGTGTGTATGTTTGGTTTTTATAATAAGGGTTTTTAGTTGTTTTATTAAATTGGATTGTTACATGTTGTTTTTTAGCATTGTTGTTAGCTGCCCCGAGTCTGCGGAGAGGGGCGGCATACAAATCCAATAAATAAATAAATAAGTAAATAAAATCTCACGTGAGCATCCTTGTGTGATATTTTGCTCCCTGCAAAGATTCAGAAGCTGAATCTTGAATGGACATGTGTATGCACATGTCGGGAATGTGGAGATGTGTGCGCATTTCCATTTTTCCAACTGAGACCGTGCACCTGACTGTTCCGGCTGCAGCCCATTACTGGCTGCAGTGTAGGCCAAGGGACCTATTCAGGAGTGCGGACCATCAATCATCACTGCCGTTTCGCTGAACGGCAGCAATTTTCTGCTACCAGTTCTAAAGAACCGGTCCGAACTGGCAGCAACCCACCACTGAAGAAAAAGTAACATACAACACTGCTATCCAACTCAGATATTGGGGGGCAATTTAATCATGGACTGGAATCAGACAACTATCCCAATTTTTGCTTTCAGGTTAGCTACCTAGGTCAGGGGTAGGCAAAGTTATTATTATTATTATTATTATTATTATTATTATTATTATTATTATTACTACTACTATTATTATTATTATTATTATTATTATTATTATTTTATTATTATTATTTTTATTGGATTTGTATGCCGCTCCTCTCCGCAGACTCGGGGCGGCTAACAACAGTGGTAAAACAACATGAACAATCCAATTAATAAAAACAACTAAAAAACCCTTCCGTAAACTCCTTAAAACCCACCTTTGCTGTCAGGCATGGGGGAACTGAAACATCTTCCCCTGGGCATGTCTAATTTATGTATGGTATGCTTGTGTGTATGTCTGTTAGTATATGGGGTCTTTTTTAAATCTTTAATATTTTAAATTGTCAGATTATTTATGATTTGTTTCCACGTGTTGTGAGCCGCCCCGAGTCTTCGGAGAGGGGTGGCATACAAATCTAAGTAATAAATAAATATAAATAAATAAATAAAAAAACCAAACATACACACAAACAAACATACCATGCATAACTTGTAATAGCCTAGGGGGAAAGGATAACTTAACTCCCCCATGCCTGGCGACAAAGGTGGGTCTTAAGTAATTTGCAAAAGACAAGGAGGGTGGGGGCAGTTCTAATCTCTGGGGGGAGTTGGTTCCAGAGGGCCGGGGCCACCAGAGAGAAGGCTCTTCCCCTGGGGCCGCCAAACGACATTGTTTGGTCAACAGAACCCAGAGGAGGCCAACCCTGTGGGGCCTTATCGGCCGCTGGGATTCGTGCGGTAGAAGGCGGTTCCGGATGTATTCTGGCCCAATGCCATGTAGGGCTTTAAAGGTCATTACCAACACTTTGAATTGTAACCGGAAACCGATCGGCAGCCAGTGCAGGCCACAGAGTGTTGCAGAAACGTGGGCGAATCTAGGAAACCCCACGATGGCTCTCGCAGCCGCATTCTGCATGATCTGAAGTTTCTGAACACTTTTCAAAGGTAGCCCCATGTAGAGAGCGTTGCAGTAATCGAACCTCGAGGTGATGAGGGCATGAGTGACTGTGAGCAGTGACTCCCTGTCCAAATAGGGCCGCAACTGGTGCACCAGGCGAACCTGGGCAAACGCCCCCCTCGCCACAGCCGAAAGATGATGTTCCAATGTCAGCTGGCATGTTTGGCTCAGGAATTCTGGGAGTTGAAGTTCACATGTCATAGAAGAGCCAACTTTGCCTACCCCTGACTTAGGGAATTCCAGTTCTACTTTTTTCCCCCCAAGGGCAAGAAAGCCAGGCTGAGATTTAGAAATGAAGTTTAGAAATGAAAGACAAAACAGAAGAAGTCATTTGGGTGGCGCATATCCAGTATGAAGAAGAAAAAGAGAGCATGGCTATATGGTTTGGGATGATGAGTGAATCGTTTACACTTATTCCAAGTACAAGACAGGTAAGGAAATCTGTTATCAGCCTTGCTGGGTGATTGATTCTATAGCAGCGGCTTGCCAGGTACAAGTACAAAAGCACAGTCAGCTACAGCTGCCAAAAAGTACATTACGAGGTAGCACACTCTGCCTCCAAAGACACCAGCGGCAATGCCAGTGAAACATCAGGATACCAGGAACAAGTTATTAGGAACTGAAGCTGAGGGAAGAATCTAAAGTGAAGCAAAAAAAAAAATCTATATAATAAACAAAAGCTACCACAATTGGATTTAAAGCACAAACTGAAAAAAAATAATCCAGATAATAAAGTGGCAGTTGTATTTGACGCTGTGGAAATAGTTTTTCTCCTAAGCTCAAAATCACAACCTGTAGGTTGTCCTCGACTTACGATTACAATCGAGATAAGAACATCTATTACCAGGCAAGGTGGTTGTTAAGTGGGTCAGCATATTAAGTCAGCATATTTTATTACCTTTTTTTTTTAGTATGGCTAAAATGAATTACCCTGGTTGTCCATTAAATCACATGGTTAATAATAATAATAATAATAATAATAATAATAATAATAATAATAATCATCATCATCATCAACAGACGATCCAAAGTGCAGACTGGCCTATAGCAACTCTGGAAAGTTTTGAGAGTTGACACATGTGACTCATAGACATTGAAATGGTCGTAAACACACACCAATTGCCAAGTGCCAGAATCTTAATAACCACGATTACCGAGATATTGTCATGGTTGAAAATGTGAAGACAGATCTTAAGTCCCCTCTTTAGCATTTAGCTTTTAGACTTATATACCACTTCACAGTGATTTACAGCTCTCTATGCGGTTTACAGAGAGTCAGCATATTTCCCTCAATAATCTGGGTCCTCATTTTACCGACCTTGGAAGGATGGAAGGCTGAGTCAAGCCTGAGCTTACTGAGATTTGATCTGCCAAACTGCTGGCAGCTGGTGATCAGCAGAGGTAGCTTGCAGTACTGCACTCTAAACACTGCACCAAGGCTCAAAGTGCTGTTGTCACTTTGAACAGTTGCTAAATCTGTATATCCAAACCAGTCAACCATGGGCTTACTTGTGTTTCAAAACCAAAACCAAAACTCTTATGAAACACCCTTTCCTTCCAATCCCAAAAGAAATCTCTATTTTCTCTCTGGAAAGTATAAATGCCATGCAAATCAACCATGCCAGACTCCCGTTGAAGCTCCGAGCCTCTATTTGCCTTTCTAAGGAATGGGAGAAACCACATCCTCATGCCTTTTCATTCTGCAGAATCCCAGATGTTTTATGATACTTTGAATTCCCAGGCAGATGGAGCACTTAAAGATTAAAGAGAGGAGATGTGGAGAAGGGGGAGAGGGACCCAGATGTATGGTAATCCTAGATTGCATTAGATGGCACACTGTGCCTTTTGCACACTCCAAGGTGAGTTTGGGAAAGCAAGACTTACCATAAATCACATGTGCACACAAAAATTATAACAACCTCTTCAACCTCCTGAATATTTAACAAATAAAATATAACCAGAGACATAGCAATGAGGCACACCATGCCAAATTAGGGATGGATCAAATTGTTGTATTAGATTCCACTCCATTTTTCATGTTTATAAATGGACGTTTGGCTCATTTATATGAAATTGAAAGATAATCTATGTGGATTATGTGTATACAGGTAGCCCCCGACCTATGACGGGGATCCGTTCCACGGCCCTTCGTAAGACGAGTTTGGTGTAAGTCAGAATATTCCAATTTACACAAATATTCTGATTTACACGGTGGCGGGGTGTGTGTGGCTTCTTTAAGGAACCAACAGCTGGCGAAGCCTCCTGCTGAACGTTCAGGCAAGGGGATCTATGCGGCCTTGGAGGCTACAGCAATGCAGCGCCAAGAAGGACCGGCTTCAAGGGACCAACAGCCAGTCCTTCTCAGCGCTGCATTGCTGTAGCCTCCGAGGCTGCCCACCACGGAGATCCCCTTGCCTGAATGGAGGCGGCGGCAGCGGCAGCCTTGGGGGCTGCAGCAATGCAGCGCTCAGAAGGACCAGCTGTTGGTCCCTTGAAGCCGCCGCTGCCTCCGTTCGGGCGAGGGGGTCTCCACGTGGTCTCTGAAGCCATCGCCCACCGCGGAGATCCCTTCACCCGAATGGAGGCGGTGGCTTTGAAGCTGTCCGTAATGACGAAACGTCATACGTTGGGGACGACGTAACCTGGGGACTACCTGTATACCATTGCACAGTATATGCACTGTTGTGTAATGTACACATATTTTCTATTCCATCATCTAAGGTCTATTGCTTTTTACCAATATATACTTTCTGTATACATTTTAATTGGAAGACTGCCTAACCAAAGCTTTAAGAGTCCAAATATTAAAGAATAATTGATTTTCATTTCAGATGGAAGACTGAATTAGCTAGTTCACTTTAAAATATAATCCCATTGAATCCCTTTCCTCCTATTTCTCATAACAATACCAGATACATTTAACGGATTCTGGAACATAGGACAATTTTATCTGAAATCTGAAAGTCTACCGCAGGTTTGATTTGTAGAATTCAGTTAAAACAAAATGTCTTTACTCAACATATAATTACTAAATCTATTAAACTGGCATATTTGAACATTTCCCATTCAAACAATTAATTAACAATTAAATGCTGCCAAGAATACAGTTGACTTAATTTTACATTTAAAACCAAATCAAGATTATCGTACAATAATATATTAGGCAAGCTGAATTGTCAGCACAGGAACATTGAATCTTTCTTGTATAATTATTTTTTCCTCAGAACAAACTTTAAAAGAATAAAGACTCACGGTCAACCTATATTTCACATGTTTTCACATTTCAGTGGGGCAGAAGGCACTAAGACAGTGATGGCAAGCCTTTCTTCCCTTGGGTGCTTCTGGAGGCTGGAAATGGACTGTTTCCCAACTTCTGGTGGCCCCAGTAGGCTTGTGTGTCTCCCTCCAAAGGCTTCCCTGCAGCCAGGGGAGAGTAAAAATGCCCTCCCCCATACCCCCAGAGGCTCTCTGGAAGGCAAAAATGCCCGTCCAGAGTCTCTGTGTGAGCCAAAAATCAGCTGGCCAGCATACACATGTACATTGGAACTGAGATAGAGTGACATCTCGTGTGCCAGCAGATACGTCTCCGTGTGTCACCTGTGGCACCCGTGTCATAGGTTCGCCATCACTGCACTAGGAGCTTACTAATCAGTGGTGGGTTGTCAAACAATCTGCCACTGGTTTGTGTCCATGCATGGGCAGAAGCTTCTGCGCATGCACAAAAGTGTAGTGGGTGGGTGGAGTGTTCCGGCGGGTGGGTGGAGCCTCCTGCTGCCAGCGCTACTGGTTCTAAGAACCAGACCGAACCGGGAGCAACCCACCACTGTTACTAACTCTTGTCTAAACAGATTATTGGTGTGCAGGAGAAATTATAGCTGGGATTTACCCGAAGACTTCAAAATTATTCTTTATTATGTTAATGTTTCCAAATGTAAAATAATGCACTTGGGGAAAAGGAATCCTCAATCTGAGTATTGCATTGGCAGTTCTGTGTTAGCAAAAACTTCAGAAGAGAAGGATTTAGGGGTAGTGATTTCTGACAGTCTCAAAATGGGTGAGCAGTGTGGTCGGGCGGTAGGAAAAGCAAGTAGGATGCTTGGCTGCATAGATAGAGGTATAACAAGCAGGAAGAGGGAGATTGTGATCCCCTTATATAGAGCGCTGGTGAGACCACATTTGGAGTACTGTGTTCAGTTCTGGAGACCTCACCTACAAAAAGATATTGACAAAATTGAACGGGTCCAAAGACGGGCTACAAGAATGGTGGAAGGTCTTAAGCATAAAACGTATCAGGAAAGACTTAATGAACTCAATCTGTATAGTCTGGAGGACAGAAGGAAAAGGGGGGACATGATCGAAACATTTAAATATGTTAAAGGGTTAAATAAGGTTCAGGAGGGAAGTGTTTTTAATAGGAAAGTGAACACAAGAACAAGGGGACACAATCTGAAGTTAGTTGGGGGAAAGATCAAAGGCAACATGAGAAAATATTATTTTACTGAAAGAGTAGTAGATCCTTGGAACAAACTTCCAGCAGACGTGGTTGGTAAATCCACAGTAACCGAATTTAAACATGCCTGGGATAAACACATATCCATCCTAAGATGAAATACAGGAAATAGTATAAGGGCAGACTAGATGGACCATGAGGTCTTTTTCTGCCGTCAGTCTTCTATGTTTCTATGTTGCTTAATGTGTGGGGGTGAAGAGCAGCAAAATCTGACACTGAAGTCAGGGGTGGGTTCCAACTTACCTCGCTGCTGCTTCGCTTCCTTCTGTGCCGCAAATTGCAAACCTCCCCCCCAAAATAATTTTTAAAAAAGCCCAAAACAAAATGGCGACGCATGTGCAGTGCTGGAAACTCAGCTTCTGCGCATGTGCAGAAGAAAATATATATATATAAAAAGATGGTGGCACTCACAGACCAGCACCGACCAATGTGGCTTGGTAACATCATTGTGATGTCATCAGTGGCTCATTACTAGTTTGGGCAAACTGGTCCGAACCAGGAGGAAACCATCTCTGACTGAAGTAGAAAAAAATGACTAGGCTAGAAACAACAATTATTGTGTTTATGGCAAACTGGATTGGCCGGAAGATTTAAAGAGGTTAGGGGTACTTATTTATAGCCACAGTCAAAAATCTAGCTGTTGCTGCTGCTACTGCAGGATTTTCACCTGCAAGTAAAATTTGTATATAGATGTACTGTATATTTTCCTTGTTTAGATTTTAAAATAGACTAGATAACTTCTTGTCGAGGATTCTTATAACATTCGCAATACAATAGTTTTTTTCTTTATAAATGTTTTTAATAACATATCATTAAATTGGGTTTTTAAGTGTATTACGTAATGCTTATTAATTATTTTACTTGCTAAATTTTTATGTCTAATACCAAGTTTAGATTGCATTTGTATCTTGTTTTGGGCTATAAACAAAATTGACTGAAGTTTGAAATAGTTATTTCTAGACCAAAAGAGTTACAGCACATTTAAGATGGATGTGCACATTTTGTTAAGCCACACAATAAGCACGTTGGAGTGTGGTGTGGTATTCTATGAGCTCGCTCACTGAGCTTTATAAATCCTGCTTTATTGTTTAATAAATTGTAGGAGACCAACAGGTCTGGTTTATAAACATGGTTTATAGCTTATCACATTTTGTGAATCAGCCACTGTGATTTATTCAGTAATCTATCAGAAATAAACTAGGCCTAGCACCAGTGATGGGCTCCTATGGGTAAGGTCAGATACGCAGTACCAGTAGCAAAATGTTGGTTTTCTTTTTCTTTTTTTCCCTCCGGGGCTCTGGGTATGTTTTTCCTATCGCAGTAAATGAGTTTAAATGTGTATAATTTTAGAAGAGCTGTGCGTGCATGTACGTACACTTTATATAGTAGATAATCAGGGGTGGGCTACTGCCCGGACGGGGGAGAACGCAGTGGGGTAGCGAAAATGGAGCTCTATCCCAGAGCACCAAATGCATAAGCCATGCCCACAATGTGGTAGTAAAAATTTTGGTAGCCCATCACTGCCTAGCACGATGTGTGAACCACACTCAATCACTCTCCTTTCTTTCCAAATGAAAAGATGGCAGTTCCTTATTTGCTCATTCAGAATTAAGAATGTGTAGGATATATTTTTAGTATTAGAGTCAAATTGTGTAAATATCTCTTTAGTTGCTTGCCTGTTAGACAAAAATATCAAAAGGTGATTGTGTCTATGGAGATTCTCAGTCATCCAGGTCATGGTTTTACCAAAGGTGCTTTTTCAAAAGGCAAATGGACTTGATTTTCTTTCTTTGAAGACATTTCACTTCTCATCCAAGGAGCTTCTTCAACTCTGACTGGATAGTGAGGAATAGAAAGATTTATATGGAAATCAGAGCTGAAGACACTTCTTGGGTGGGAAACAAAATGTCTTCAAAGAAGAACCAGAAAGTCTCCAGGGTATGAATCTGGCTAAGGGCACCACTCTTCAATAGTGATGGGCGAACCCAACGGTGATCGGGTCCGGCAAGTACGGATGAACTTTACGCAAAATTCGGCCGAACCCAAACTCAAACCCGAACCCGAACAGGGAATCCTTCTAACGAAGAGATTCCGGAGGCGGAGCATTGATGTCACCGGCAGGTTGCTAAGGACGCCAAGGTAATCACTTCCTGGATTCTCTTCGTGGGAGGGATTCCCCAGCTCCTTCACAGGGAGGTCTTCACGTAAATATAAACATTGTTATTTTTATGAAAAAGGACACCGCAGCGGTGCTGCAAGCAAAGGGCGGTCCTTTCACGTAAAAATAAAACCGAATTGTGTGGGTTCGGTTCGCCCATCACTACTCTTCACTTATTCCAACGTATTTCCAGAAAGTTGTAGTGAGTGAGTTGGACAAGCCATATAAATTTTTTCAACAAATAATAAATAAAATATGCCCAGTGGAGGTCAGGGTCTAGCACTAGCTGATACCCCAGGGTAGCAATAGTGGGATGGCTGTGGTCACCCAAGTTACCTTGTGGGCATCCAGGGGCCTTGCTCCTTAGATTGCCAGGTACATGTCTGAAATAAAAGAGGAAATGTGATGGAGGCGAAGACGGACACTTACGTTGGTTTGGATGCCTCAGCCTGGTCAGTCTGTAGTTTTTCCCCTCCTTCCACTTCCATAGTGCAATAAACAATCCTGTTGGGTGCTAAGGATTTGAGACCCTGAACTTCCATGATGACAACCTAAAGGAGGGAGGTTGAAGGAGAGAGAAAGAAAGAGAGAAAGAAAGAAAGAGAGAGAGAGAGTGTGTGTGAATTCCACTAAAGCACAAGTTATAATGTTTTGAGGAAAGCATCTAAAAATCTACCACTTCCTCAGTGTCTCTTTCCCCCTGCATGTGTTCCTAGACCATTATTGTTGTTGTTGTTATTATTATTATTATTATTATTATTATTATTATTATCATTAATTAGATTTGTATGCCGCCCTTCTCCAAAAACTCGGGGCGGCTCACAGAATAAATACAGAAACAAGGCATACAAAACAAATCTAATACATTAAAAAACTACAGCTAAAAACCCTATGTATCACTCAATCGGACAATCCAATCACACCATGCATCACATTTATTGGTCAGGGGTTCTAGATCTAATTGCCCCAGGCCTGGTGACATAGGTGAGTCTTAAGACTCTTGCGGAAGGCGAGAAGGATGGAGGCAGTACGAATCTCTGGGGGGAGCTGATTCCAGAGGGCCAGGGCCCCCACAGAGAAGGCTCTTCCCCTAGGCCCTGCCAAATGACATTGTCTGGTTGACGGGACCTGGAGAAGGCCAACTCTGTGGGACCTAACCATGCTATCCATTTACCATTTTTAATATTAAAAATCCATGCAATGGTTAAACACGGTGGAAGCTTAGTTCAGGGTTTACAGATGGACCGAGGATAAGTTATCAGTCTATATTGCTTACAACCCAAATACTAAAAATATAAAAATGTTGCGATTCCTTTTTAAGTTCTGATTGCCAAGACATCAATCACTGAGCTGCTTTAAAATTACATTTATGTTACCCAAATTATACAAAGGTTATTTTTACAATACATCTTTCTAATTATTTGATGAAAACTAGATGTTACCTCCAGAGAGAAAGATAGCACAACATCCGATTTGGAGAGCTGGTTTTCATTCTCCTCTCCCATGTCAATGATGGAAGTGTTGTGGCTGCGTTTCAGTTTTTGTAACTTGAACTCGGAGCCCCCTTTGGACACTGGCATGCTTTCCAGGTTTGCCATGAGTAAATTGACCGATGACTTCAGCTCTTCAATGAACATGTTTTCCATTTCTTTGGACACAAATTTAGGAAATTTACGCTCCTGGGATGGAAAGCAAAGTAAAACAAAACAAAACAAAACAAGAATATATTATTGACAGCATTTGTACATACTGAATTGAATTCTCTAATAGACATTTGTGGGCAATGCTTACTTTGAGGCCTTTAATGACTTGTCTTGATTTCTCCTACATATTAAGAAAAGTTTAGATAAGTTAAGAATGCATTCTGAGTAGTGATGGGCGAACCCAACAGTGTTCGGGTTCGGCAAGTTCGGATGAACTTTACACAAAATTCATCCGAACCCGAACCAAACCTGAACCCGAATAGGGAATCCCACCAAGAGATTCTGGGGGCGGAGCTTTGACGTCATGTATACCGGCAGGTTGCTAAGGATGCCAAGGTGATCACTTCCTGGATTCCATGGAATCCAGGAAGTGATCACCTTGGCGTCCTTAGCAACCTGCCGGTGACATCAAAGCTCCGAACGCTGAACGCGACCCCAAACTTTGCTCGAAGTTTCAAAAAATTTTGGGTTTGTGTTCAGCATACTGAACACCGCAAAATTCAGTACGGACCCTAATTGTGCGGGTTCAGTTTGCCCATCACTAATTCTGAGCTGACCTGCTTGTTTTATTTAATTCTTGTTTACTGAAAAAAGGAGAAGGGGAAAATCTTCACGTAGCATCAAAGTTGTGAAAACCTGCAATATGAATCTCTGCTCACTTTGTTCAGATACAAATACTTATAATGCTTGAGTCCCATAGATTTTTATGAACCCATACTAACTACACCTCCTTACTCTTATAAATAAGTCATGGACATACATACTCCTACTACTCCTTTGCACCCTAAAGTCGTACAATTCCGAAGTGTCAGCTAAATTGCGGACACCCTTTCTCTCTCTCTTTCTTTACCTCTTTTTCTATCTCCCCCTCTATCTTCTTTTCCTCCCTATTCTATTACTTTATATTTCTTACATTTGATACTGTATTCTGCACATATATACTTGAGATTATATATTACTATTATTATTTTATAATACATATTATACTTTTACTTTATAATTTCCATATCTGATATTGTATTTAGCTCATATACACTCAAGATTATACAGTATATTATTACTTCATATTATGTATAGTGTTGGGCAAACCCAACGAAATTCGGGTTCGGCGAACTCACCCGAACTTTGCCGTGAAGTTCGGGTGAGTTCACCGAACCCGAACTTTTGCTTGCAGCAAGTTGCTGCGGCGTTCTTTTCTGTAAAAATAAACAAGGAGGTGGGGAATTCCCCACCTCCTTTTGCTTCCTTTTATTTTTACAGAAAAGGATGCCGCATCAGTGCTGCAAGCAAAAGGAGGTGGGAAATCCCACGAAGGGATTCTGGGGGCGGGGCTTTGACATCACAGAGACTCCTTCCTCCCCATTTCGGCTGCCCAGGAAGTAGTCTCCGTGACGTCAAAGCCCCACCCCCGGAATCCCTTCGTGGGATTTCCCACCTCCTTTTGCTTGCAGCGCCTCAAGCAAAAGGAGGTGGGAAATACCATGATGGGATTCCATATTCTCCTCCTGGGCAGTGGCGTTTCATGGTGTTCTGCCAAACCTGAACCTGAACTTTACCCGAACTTTGAAAAAAGTTCAGGTTCGGGTTCGACATGCCGAACACTGCAAAGTTCGGCACAAACCCGAACTTTGCAGGTTTGGTTCGCCCAACACTAATTATGTATCATACCATTTCCCCTTTTATGTTTGTTATGTTTGTTTTCTCCTTTTAATGTTAATATTTAATAAACATTATTTTTTAAAAAATTAAAAATAAAGCTCGATTCCTATCCCAGAGTCATGTGCTAGCCAGTCAAAGTCAGCTCTGACCATAGCAGAACTGTGAGGTTATTGTTGCTATTGTTGCATAGAAATTCAGCATCGAACCTAGTGTTAGGTACTGTGGAAATTGGCCACCCTAGGGGTACCTCTGTTGTTGCTATTAAGAGCTTCTGACAGGCCTGTAAGGGATATGAGTATTTTCTTGCTTGATATATATGCTTTATAAAATTTGTTCCCTTGAGCTAATCATAAAGCTTAAAATCCCTTTATTCACTGATGTACTTAAAGCAGTGCTTCTCAATTATTTTCTGTTATGGACCCCCAGGAAGAAGTAAACATTTAGTGCACCCACAATTCTCCACTGGGACAATTGTTTGCAAAATTCAGCAAATTGTCACTGAAAAAACTCAAGTGGCTGATCAGCGTGATCGGGGTACAATGTGTTTAAGTGGTGCCTTAGTTTATTTGGCTTCATGCTGTCCGCTGCCAACATTTTTAGACACAGTAAACATACTGGTCTTTCCTTGTCTCCCACTATAGTCACAGTGAAGTGAAGCGCTACATACATTTTGTCCTATTTCTTCATCTCAGCTTTTGGGAGACTTACGTTTGTCTCATTATCTCCATCTCTTTCCTCCTTTCTTTTCCTCCCTGTTCAATCTTTTTCCATGGCATCTCTTTTTAAGAGTTTGTTATCTGCGCTTCATATCTCCTGCTCTGTGCTATTATTTGGTACAAAAACCCCTACTCCCTGTGAAAAAAAAGCACATACCCTAGGGTCATGCGCTCCCCTGGCATTGCTCTGTGCCCTCCCAGGGGGACCCCACCACACTATTTGAGAAACACTGTCTTAAAATGTTTGGATCCAAAAATTGCTTGGACCATCTAATCATTGCCCTGACGTTTTGCAAAACAGCATTAAATCTAAAATGCAATAGAAAAAATGAATCAAAAGCAAGCTCTTTCAATCATTGCGTAAAGAAAACTCTTAAAGATCTTTGAATGTTAATGAGCATTTTATAAGATGGTTCTAACCATCTAGCCAGAGCAAGGATATCCACAAAGTGTATTCAAAGTCCCATTGGTGTTTTTATGTGTGCTGTGTTACAACATAAACCAATCAATTCAATTCAATTTATTAGATTTGTATGCCGCCCCTCTCCGAAGACTCGGGGCGGCTCACAACAATAATAAAAACAATATAACAGTAAACAAATCTAATATTAGATATATAAGAAAAATATATAAAACCCCAACAATTAAAACCATACAACACATACATACCAAACATAAAATATAAAAGCCTGGGGGAGATGTCTCAGTTCCCCCATGCCTGGCGATATAGGTGGGTCTTGAGTAATTTGCAAAAGACAAGGAAGGTGGGGGCTGTTCTAATCTCCGGGGGGAGTTGATTCCAGAGGGCCAGGGCCACCACAGAGAAGGCTCTTCCCATGGGGCCCACCAAACGATATTGTTTAGTTGACGGGACCCGGAGAAGGCCAACTCTGTGGGACCTTATCGGTCGCTGGGATTCGTGCGGTAGCAGGCGGTTCCGGAGGTACTCTGGTCCATTGCCATGTAGGGCTTTAAAGGTGATAACCAACACTTTGAATTGTGACCGGAAACTGATCGGCAGCCAGTGCAAACCAATCAAACACAATCATGATTACCATCTTGACTTTGTACCACATTCTGAGCATAATCATGAACCTGATACAGATACATACAGATCTATGCATTCTGTTGTTTTGTTCATAACTTGGAAAATTTCAATAAAAACTATTTTTTAAAAAAGAGATGGAAGACTGGGCAGGTTTCTCTTAAAGTCTACCATCATTACTGGGAAAAATAGTTCCGTATCATCTCCGGTTTGTGGCTTTGGGCTCCTAAAGCCTGTGCTTTACAACTAGAGTCCATCAACACTTTTTGTTACATGTATAGATGTGGTCAATGTGATCTGATTTTGACAAACCCATGTTGGCTTTTGGTTATTACTTTGTTTGCTTCTAGGTGTTTGTTGATTCATTGCTTGATTATCTTTTCCTGAATCTTCCCTGGTATTTAGGTCAGGCTGATAGGTCTGTAGTTTCCTGGATCTATTTTTCTTTTTTGAAGATGAGAATTACACCAGCTCTTTTCCAGTCCTCTGACAGCTCTCTGGTGCTCCAGGATCTTTGAAAGATGTAGTTCAATGGTTCTGAGATTATGCCTGCCAGTTCCTTCAGAACCTTGGGGTCTAATTTATCTGGTCCCGGTGATTTGAACTTGTCTGAGATCATTTTCTTTTTCTATTTTAACTTGTGTTCCTAATATGTTTTTTTTGTGTGGTGCTGCTTTTGATAGGCTGTACCAATTTTTTCCCTTTGTGTAAAGACAGATGCAAAAAACAAGTAAAGTAGCTCTGCTTTCTCCCTGTTGCTTGTCACCTTCTTGCCACTTTCTCCCAGCAATGTACCAATTGTTTCCTTGACTTTTTTTCTTGTTTTTAATATGTTTTGAGCATCTATGTCTGAGATCAATCTCTAAGCCCAGGGGTAGGCAAAATTGGCTCTTCTATGACATGTGGACTTTAATTCCGGAGCTAACATAATTGGCTCAGGAACTCTGGGAGTTGAAGTCCAGAAGTCATAGAAGAGCCAACTTTGGCATCCTTAGCCACCTACCGGTGACGTCAAAGCTCTGAACGCCAAATGCAACCCCGAACTTTGCCCGAAGTTTCAAAAAATTTGAGGTTCATGTTCGGCATACCGAAGACCGCAAAATTCAGTACGGACCCGAATTATGTGGGTTCTGTTTGCCCATCACTATTTAAGAATCTTTAACTGAAATCAATCCTTCCAATAATTCTACTCACCTCTCACTCAATAGCACTGTGCTGTTTTTACATTTTACATCCTGTCTCATTTTACATCCTGTCTAGTTTTCAACAGGAGGCATAAAATCCTCTTTCTACTGATCAGTCTTTAAAGTATGGAAATGTGCCCAGGGCCAGAAAATTAAATGCTTCCTCCAAGCAAAATTTTGTTGTAATGAATGGGCAGTACATAGTCCAAATGTCTCTGCTGGGGCACTTTGAGAAATGGTTAAGTTGCAACTAGAAGGCTGTGGAACAGATTCCTCATTAAAAGGTTATTTAGAAAATGAGGAACAGTTCAAGCCTGCAACTATTTTAATGACTAATATAAATTCATGATCTCCTGCATAATGTGCAAGACAAGAAATTTTAAGCTCATGGGAGAAAATATTTATTTATTTTTAGGTACAAAGTTTCTTACCATAGATTGTAAGGAAGTACCAGATGCAGGTTGATTGGCTATTAAATGGTATCAGCTCAACATATACAGAAACACTCATTTTTTGCTACGATCAGTGTTCTTTTGGGCTTTTGCCAGACAGACAGAATGTATCTACTAATTGGATCATATAATTTATATATTTTACAACCTGTTGGGGTCTTCTTGTCCAAGCAATACCAAGCTTGACTGTGTGAACTCTTATTGTTAAGAAGTAATCTAATTAAAGGCCTTTCTTTTGGTACATTACTTGGGCAGCACCTTATTACCGCTAAAAAGAACACATTGATTGCAGCTGCCAAAAAGGCCAAATAGAGTCCTAGGTTGCATTAACAGAGGGATAGAATTAAGATCACATGAAGTTCTAGCAGCTCAGCAACCAGCTTGCACCACATATACTTCTGGTTTTTAGATAAAAACCAATTCATAAGGAACAATGGGTTTGCTTAGCAACATTTGTTTTACAACTACCAGGAAAAAGGTCATAAAATCATTTTGGTCAGTCATGGAATGATTCGCTTTACGACTGCCACAACTTACAATCTTAATCGCCAGGCTCAATTATAGTTGTAAATCATGGATGTATTGTATTGTGTCCAAATGTTCAAAAGGACATCAAATGAGCCGGGGTGGCGCAGCAGGTAGAGTGCTGTACTGCAGGCCACTGAAGCTGACTTGTAGATCTGAAGGTCAGCGGTTCAAATCTCATCACCGGCTCAAGGTTGACTCAGCCTTCCATCCTTCCGAGGTGGGTAAAATGGGGACCCGGATTGTGGGGGCAATAGCCTAGCTCTGTTAAAAAAGTGTTATTGCTAACATGTTGTAAGCCGCCCTGAGTCTAAGGAGAAGAGCGGCATAAAAATCGATTAAATAAACAAAAACAAACAAACAAACAAAAAACCCACCCTGTTTTGCCTCAGAAAATTTCAAAATAAAATACTGTACTGTGTGTCTATAACAGTGAGCTCATAATAGGGCAACTCTATCAATATCAAAATGCCACTTAAATAGTTGAGCTAGTTTCAAACTAGATTTTGGTTTTCTTTCTCTCTTCCTTACTCCCATTCTTTTTCTTTCTCTTTTCCTTCCTCTCTTTTTTCTATCTGTTTCTCTCTCTTCCTCTCTCTCTCCTTCCCTCTCACTCTTTCCCTCTCGGCTTCGGGGCAGGTTTGGAAAACTCTGAGTTGATGATGATTTTTAAGTGAGTGATTGCTCACTGCTCAGCTTAGAGGGAACTATGCTTACGAACATTTCTAGATAAGAACCGGGTGTTCAAGATTTTTTTGCCTCTTCTCAAGAACCATTTTCCACTTAAGAACCCGAGCCTCCCAAACTGTAACTGGAAAAGGCAGGGAGAAACCTCTCTAGGAATCTCCTGGGAGGAAACAGGGTCGGAAAACATGGGGAGAAGCTTCCATGGGGGTCTCTCTAGGAATCTCCTGGGAGGAAATAGGGCTTCCACCCTTCCTGTGGTTTCCCCAATCACATACATTATTTGCTTTTATGTTGATTTGCTTTTACATTGCTTCTTCTTGCAAACTTTTCTACTTAAGAACCTGGTCACAGAACGAATTAAGTTCGTAAGTAGAGGTACCACTGTACAAGCTAACATGTGTGAAATAAAAATAAATGTATGGGCTGTGCTCTGTTAATTTTTACATCTATTTTGATCTCTTCTGAAGTACCTGCTGTGACAACGTTTTTTAAACAACACAATGCAGGGTCAAGAGAAGAGAAGGGAAAGGCTGTTTCTTAAAATGCTGTTGTTAAATAATGTACTATGATTTTATTCATAATACAAAGATTCACTTGGATATCTTGAAAGTGTTTTGCTAAAATAAATGTTTCCTCAACAAACAGCATATTCAAAGATTCCCTCCCCTGCATAAGGCCCCAAGGATGCATAAACATTGCCGTTAATATCCCCTCTCCTTCAGGGAGTGTGATGGCTTAATTTGGACACTGTATATCTGTGCTACTTGAAGATGGACTGAACTAGTAATTGATATAACCGCATGGGCTTTTATGTACAGTACAGGATCTGTGTAACAAGAAAACACACTATCTGTTAAGACTCAGAAGGACAACTAAAGGAACTGAATGCCTGACAAGATCTACATCTGAGATCTCTGTTATTTTGATGTTCATAATAGTACACAATCAGGCCCACCTATTTTTTGCTATTTCTCCTTCCTATTTTTCTTCCTCGTCCCTGTTTAGTTCAACTAGATCAATATATCAATACTGATATTAGAAGTTATTTATTTATTTATTATTTTATTTATTATTTTATTTATTTAGATTTGTATGCCGCCCCTCTCTGCAGACTCCTCTCCCCCATCCAACTGTTCAGCCCCCTCCTCTTCGCTGTCCTCCTCCTCTGGGCATGGAGCCAAGCTAGATAGATGTATCAATATATGTTTATGTATTTTAATGAACCAATCTGTAACTGTAGCAATGTATGTTGTGTTATGTTTTTGTGTTAAAAAATAAAATAAAATCAATTAAAAAATCAGGAGCTGAGTCTAACATAGTACATGTCCCAAGGGGTGAAAGTGGCTGGCAGCAGAATTAATTATTTAAATTATATTCCATCTTTCCTACAAGAGCTCTGTATGGCTTTCCAAAAGATATCCCTTAATTTTTATCCCTGGACCAAAACCCCGTGAGATGGCTGAGAGAATTTCAGTATTCTGGATCTTCTCAAGTCTAAGTCAATGACTAAATCACTATAAGATAGTCTTTGACTAACAATCCGTTACTTAGCAATTGTTTGAACCTTGACCCTTCCCCACCAAAAGGCCCCCCTCCCCCTGAGTGATATGATTTCGGAACGTAGCTACTGACTGTCATTTATGGCTGTTTGCCATGTTCCCACAGTCTTGTGACCAAAATTTACTCTCTTTTTTTTTTGTTGAAAACCACTGTTTACTTTCCACTTTCAGCAAAACACCCCATAGCAAGTGATGCATTTGCTTAATGACTGCAGTGACCATTGAAAAAAAAAGGTTGTACAACTGAGTTGGCCACATAGTTGACTCACTTTGCAATTGTTACAATTTACGGCCAAAGCGATTAAACTTCTATTATGGTTGTAGTTTGATACTTCCAATATTTTACTGACTGTTTAATTGAAACATGGTTTTCCAACTTATTGCGCGGCCGGTGAATCATCCCCAGCCCGGATTTGCCGCAGGGCGAGGGAGACACGGCCCTCGGTGTAGCCGCCATCTTGGGGCTGGGATCTTGCGAGATTTCGTGAGATCCCGGCCATCTTTGTTCATCGGCCCTGGCCGATGACGTCGTCAGGGGTGGAGCCTGCCAGACCTATATAAGAGGCTGTGCAGGCTTGGGGCCTCCTTTTTGCCCTGATGACGAGCAGGCGAACATGCGCCCTCCCTTCCTATCTTTCAGTGTGCCACTGTGGGTCACTCTTAGGGGGCCGAATAGGAATTTTTGGCAGTCTCGGTATTTTCTGCAACCGTTTTTCCCCTATTCCACACTGTGGTGATGGATGGATGGTTAGGGGGTGCTTTTCTCCCCCATTAGTCTAATTGGCTTACCTTTGGTCATTTGGGTTGGCAGGTTAGGGGCTGAAATTGGGTGGTGTTTAGCAACTGCATGTTCTCCGTTGAGCATCTTTGGGGATGATTGAGAGGTTCTCTCCAAAGGCTCATGGTGCCTTTAGTTCGATCTGAGCAATTGGGGGGAACCTGCCTTTGGGTCCCGCCCATTTCTATCCCCTCGTAGGGGTTAGATGGCGAGACCTCCCACATGCAGGTGCATGGCTGGGATCCAGGTGAGGGCGGGGCCCTTCACCTGGATCAGCATGGAGCTATGCCCATAAGTTGCCCCGGAGGTTTTTCTGACGTCATTTTCCGCCCCGGAAGTAATTGTTTGACCCTGCGGGTCCTTGTTAGGTTTAGTTAAATTTATGCTAATTTTATGAATAAATTATGCAAATTTAATTAATTAAAATGACCCAGTTTTAAATCCAGCTTTCTGTGTCCATGTTGTTACTCCGCCTCTGCTGCAATTGCCTTTAAATCTCTGGTCCCTTAAATGTCTCTGCCTTTATTGATTTATACATACACATAATTTATAGGCCATTCAATTTTCAAATAATTTAGGGCAATTTACAATTTTAATCCTTTTCAAAATCATAGAAGATGAAAAAAAATGTAAGCAGCTAAAAATAAACAACAGCATATAACCTAAAAAATATCTATCCATCAGGGGCTCAACCTTTGCTCTGTCCCAGAACCTGGGAGGACAGCCAGATCTTCATAACATCTGGAACATTAGCGGGGTGGGGGGGAGGTGGGGGGAAGGGTGGAAGTCATCTGAATTTTTGGAGGATCTCATTCCAGAAGGCAGATTCCATAATGGAAAACATGTGCTTCTCCCACAGAAAGAGTCAACAAACAAATGCAAAGAAAGCTTTTGACAAACACTGTCACTGCCTGAACCATTTTTTTTAAAAAAAGTGGGGGAAGGCTCAAGCCCAGTCCGCAGCTCTTCCTTCCACCCCGTATCTTACCTTGGCAATCTGGTCCGCCATTTGGAGACGTCCGTCAAGCTCCCGCCTAATTTGGGCTGCTTGCTCATCAGGATTGTCCAGCTGTACAAAAGGAGAACAAAACCATCAATTCAGGAACAGTAAAGGAACAAAAATGTCACTGCCAAAAAAATAATAATCAATATTTTAACCTCCTTTGCTTTTATCACATTAGCATCTGATGAGGATTCTAAGATAATACATAGGTTACTGTTCTGTCGGGCTCTCTGGTAGAATCCTCCGAAAAATTCACAGGTACAAATTTCAGACACACACATGTTTGAAAATTCAAAACAATGTTCTTTATAATGAAAATTCACTTAAACTAAGCCCTCTTTTTGTATAGCAAAGAGCACTCATCTCCAAACAAACTGGTAATTTGTACAAGTCCCTTATCAGTTCTGTGATACTTAGCTTGCAGCTGTGAGGCAATTCACAGTCCTTATTCTTTCACAAAGTGAAACACACTTTATTTACTCTGGTTTAGTTTCAAAGCGGGAAAAAATCAGCACACAAAAGTTCAAAGGCAGCAAAGCAGGCACGAAACACAATGAGCAGATAATTCTCCACAATGGCCAAACCCACAGGCTGCTATTTATAGCAGCCTCACTAATTACCACAGCCCCACCCAACCACAGGTGGCCTCATTTTCTTTGATAATAATCTCTCAGTTGTTGCTGCCTATGCATCGCTCTCCGCATGCGTGGCTGTATCATTAACTCTTGTTCTGAATCCAAGGAGGAGCTAGATAATTGATCTCCTTCTGAGCTGTCTGCCACACTCTCCTCCTCCCTGTCACTCATGTCTTCTTGGTCAGAGGAGCCATCATCAGAAGATTCCACCAGAAGCAAAACAGGCCTGCAGCATGTGGATGTCTCCCCCACATCCACAGTCCTTGGGGCAGAGCTAACCACAACAGGCTACATTTCAAACTTTTATATATATTAATATAGTTAATATGTAAAATGCACTGAGTATATTGTTTGTTGTCACTTTCAAATAGCAACTATAACTTCCTTTTGAAATATTTCAAAACTATGACTATCCTGTATATTGCATTCCTGACAAGCATCTTCATGCAGACCTAAAATCTGCTCAATGTAAGCTATGTATTAACCATGTTTAATCATGTTCAGGAATTATATCCATTCTAGATAACATGGATGTACCGCTATCAGATAAAAACATGTCTGCAATCACATTAATCATATTAATCAGGCTCTATTGAAAAATGTAAATCAGGTTACCTCCTAACTGACACCTGCCAAGATTTTGTTCATCTAAACCCATGAGGGCAAACTACTGAAGTCTTTTTAATCTTTCAGCAATGAAGGCAATTATCATTTAGGCCTTTATTTTTCTTCTCCAGGCCAAAAGAAAAAAAAATCAATTGAGTCTGCAGAGTTCATGAAGACCTTGACTCAATAAGAATGGACATATTGCAATGTCTGTATTTTATTGAGATCACTGTACATCTTGCTTTGAGAAAGCAACATAGGTGAAAAATACTCTTAGGGCAAGTCTGGAGTTTTTTGCTTGCAAAAGCAAAATTAAAGGGACAGTTCCATGCTTTGCTTTTAGAAACCAGATAACCTGTATATAGTGCATATGAGAGTGCTTAAGTGGTTTATGTTTTAGGAACTGTCTTATCCAACAGGTTCTGACCGGTTCTGGAGAACCGGTAATGGAAATTTTGAGTAGTTTGGAGAACCAGCAAATATCACATCAGGCTGGCCCCAGAGTTGGGTGGGAATGGAGATTTTGCAATATCCTTCCATCAAGAGTGGAGAGGGAGTGGAGATTATGCAGTATCCTTCCCCTGCCACACCCACCAAACCATGCCCACAGAACCGGTAGAGAAAACATTTGAATTTCACCCCTAGTTTATTATTATTATTTATTAGATAGAGATATAGTCTGTCTGCTTACAGGCCTTATCTTTTCCTAGCAAAAGGCTTCAACTTCCCAGCTATTTCCTCCCTTTGCTCTTTCTATACTCCCCCCCCCCAATTAATTCCTCTTCCTTCCCTTCAAAAGTTCAGTTATATGATTTTACTACAGCCAAACTGACCGCACAAAAAATCAGAAGTGAAAGGAGTACAGAGATTCCTTGACTTTAAAACCATTCATTAGCAACCAATCAACATTATAAAGGCACTGAAAAAAATAGCTTACGGTCAGTGAAGGGCTGCAACATTTTTTACTACCACACTGTGGGCGTGGTTTATTTTCTGGGTGTGGCTTACCAGCCATGTGCCAGATGGGAGTGGCGTGATGATCATGTGACCGGGGAGTGACTTAAAGATAATGTGATTGGCTTAAAGTTGGCCAACACCACTCATATCAAGGGTTTGGGTTAGGTTTAGGGTGCCTGCCCTCTCCTCTCCTCAAAGAGATACAATTTCCCTATCTATTTACTACACTGCTCAAAAAAATAAAGGGAACACTTAAATAGCACAATATAACTCAAAGTAAATCAAAGTTCTGTGAAATCAAACTGTCTACTGATGGACAATCAATTTCAGATGCTGTTGTGCACATTCAGCTTTGTACGGAACAAAGTATTCAATGAGAATATTTCATTCATTCAGATCTAGGATGTGTTCTTTGAGTGTTCCCTTTATTTTTTTGAGCAGTATACGTATTACTGAACATCCAAAGTATACTATTTAATTCTATGTATATATGCCATATGTGTACATACATATTACACACAGACGCACAAAAATATACATTATCTACTATATAAACTGTATGTGTATGTACACACTCTCTCTCTCACACACACACAGCTCTTCTAAAATGATACACATTCAACCTCATTTACTGAAATAGGAAAAACATACCCAGAGCCCAGAAGGGGAAAAAAGAAAAAAAAAATCAAAATGTTTCTACCAGTGCTCCGTATGTGACCAAATTTTTTCTACCGGTTCTGCGTACCTGACCCTACACATAGGATCCCATCATTGTTTACGGTAGTTCCTCACTCTTATGACCATCACAGCATTTCCACCATGGTCACGTAATCAAAATTTAGGAACTTGACAACTGGCACGTATGCATTATTATTATTATTATTGTTGTTGTTGTTATTGTTGTTGTTGTTGTTATTATTATTATTATTATTATTATTATTATCAATTAGATTTGTATGCCGCCCCTCTCCGTAGACTCGCATTGTGATGGTTGTGGTTTCCCACAGTCATGTCATCACCATTTGTGTGTGTGTGTGTGTGCGTGCATACATGTGTGCATGTGTGCATGTGTGTGTTTTATGTGATCAGTAGCGCGTTGCTACCGGTATGGGCCACACCATAACTCTGATAGGGAGTTTTTTATTTTATTTTATTTTATTTTATTTTATTTTATTTTATTTTATTTTATTTTATTTTATTTTATTTTATTTTATTTTATTTTATTTTATTTTATTTTATTTTATTTTATTTTATTTTATTTTATTTTATTTTATTTTTTATTTTATTTTATTTTATTTATTTTATTTATTTTATTTATTTTATTTATTTTATTTATTTTATTTATTTTATTTATTTTATTTATTTTATTTATTTTATTTATTTATTTTATTTATTTTATTTATTTTATTTTATTTATTTATTTTATTTATTTTATTTATTTTATTTATTTTATTTATTTTATTTATTTTATTTATTTTATTTATTTTATTTATTTTATTTATTTTATTTATTTTATTATTTATTTTATTTATTTTATTTATTTTATTTTATTCTATTTTATTCTATTCTATTCTATTTTATTTTATTTTATTTATTTTATTTTATTTTATTTTATTTTATTTTATTTTATTTTATTTTATTTTATTTTATTTTATTTTATTTTAATTTTATCTATCTATCTATCTATCTATCTATCTATCTATCTATCTATCTATCTATCTATCTATCTATCTATCTATTTATTAGATTTGTATGCCGCCCTTCTCCAAAGACTTGGGGCAGCTCACAGGATACAAAAGCAGCACAACAACCAATCTAATTAATTAAGAACGTACTACTAAAATCCCATATATATTAAAATCAGTCAGCCAATTCATTCACAGCCACACATTACGTCTCGTAAACAGAGGAAGGGGGCTTGATGTAAATTGCTCCATGCCTGGCGACATAAATGAGTTTTGAGGCTCTTGCAAAAGGCGAGGAGGGTGGGGACAATTCGTTTAGTGGCCATTCAAAGTTGCAATGGCAGCGATAAAGGTGACTTATGACCATTTTTCACACCGATGACCTTGGTAGCAGCCCCATAGTCATTTGATCAAAAGTCAGATGTTTGCCAGCTGTGTCCTCAAGTCATGTGATCATCTTTTGCAATCTTTCAATCAGCAAAATCGGATTCACTTAACAACCGTGTCGCTAATTTATCAACTGCGGCGATTCACTTAGCAAAGAAGGCAAGGAAGGTCTTAAAATGAGGCAAAGCTCACTTAACAACAACAACATGAGCACAATTGTAGTCATAAGTGAAGGATACATGTGACTTTATTACAGATGACTTCCCATCACTTATCCATGCATTAAAGTTCAAGGTCTAAAATTAGTTAGTTGCCCCATTATATGGAGCCAAACGTCTCCCCCACACTTCTAAAAGCTGATCTTTAAGGCTTGAGTCTAATTTCACCTGTCATATTATTTCAACAGTCTTGTACAACTAGCCTTTAGCGTTCAATAATGCAGGCTACGTTAAGTGCAAATGTACTGTCTGATTGAATGCTTGGTATTCTGATATTACATTTTTTAAAGCATGTCTTTCTGAGATAGCAGAACACTTTGTTAGCAAGTGACCTTTTGTAAACATCATGAATAAATAAATATTAATTGCTTTATAAGGATCATGAGTAGTGTTGGGCGAACCGAACCCACACAATTCAGGTCCGTACCGAATTTTGTGGTGTTCGGCATGCCGGACCTGAACCCGATTTTTTTTAAAAAACGTGATTTGGTTCGGCGTTTGTGCCAAACACCACGAAAGCCATCGTCCGATTGCCATCTGTTGGGAAGAGGAGGAGGAGCCGGGCGCCAGTGGTGGCGGAGCAAGGTGAACACCGGGGAGCTGTCAGCCAGTCGTGAGGCTGGGAGGGAGGCACAAAAGGAGCTGGGGAATCCCTCCCACAAAGAGATTCCGGGGGCGGAGCTTTGACGTCACATATACCGGCAGGTTGCTAAGGATGCCAAAGTGATCACTTCCTGGATTCCATGGAATCCAGGAAGTGATCACTTTGGCGTCCTTAGCAACCTGCCGGTATATGTGATGTCAAAGCTCCGCCCCCAGAATCTCTTCATGGGAGGGATTCCCCAGCTCCTTCAAAGGGAGGTCTTTTCATGTAAAAAAAAAATATTTTTACAAAAAAGAACGCCGCAGCGGTGCTGCAAGCAAAGGGAGGTCTTTTCACGTAAAAATAAAAGTTTTTATTTTTACGTGAAATGACCTCCCTTTGCTTGCGGCACCACTGCGGCATCATTTTTTGTAAAAATATATTTTTTTTACATGAAAAGACCTCCCTTTGAAGGAGCTGGGGAATCCCTCCCACGAAGAGATTATGGGGGCAGAGCTTTGGTGCCACGAACCGTTTGGGTTCGGGTTCGGCTGAATTTTGCATGAAGTTCATCCAAACTTGCCAAACCCGAACACCGTTGGGTTCGCCCATCACTAATCATAAGCATCTGTTCGTATCAGGGGTGTGTTCTTCCCGGTCTGGACCAGATCACCTGAACCATTAGTGACCCGCTGGTGATGTGACAATGGCATCACAGATCCGGTTTGGTTGGTCCTGGTCCGTGGGCGCCACCATCTTTTGTTAGAATGTCTGGTAAATTTTTCCATCTTTGGATGACTCTTCCTCTTCTTCTACTTGAAAAAAAGCTCTCCCACCTACAGGTTAATCCTGAGCTTTATTTCTGCACCTGACTAGCTCCTCAGCTGTGTTGCGGGCTCTATCGGGCTAGTGGGCATGCACGAAAGCAAAAATGCATGACAGGATGTGTGCAACAATCTGGGGGGGGGGGGCACAATCTGAGGTTAGTTGGGAGAAAGATCAGAAGCAATGTGAGAAAATATTATTTTACTAAAAGAGTAGTAGATGCTTGGAACAAACTTCCAGCAGACGTGGTTGGTAAATCCACAGTAACTGAATTTAAACATGCCTGGGATAAACATATATCCATCCTAAGATAAAGTACAGGAAATACTATAAGGGCAGACAAGATGGACCATGAAGTCTTATTCTGCCATCAATCTTCTATGTTTTTATGTTTCTTTGCGAACCGGTGGCGAAGGTAAGTGAAACCCACCCCTGGCCCATATACTGTACGTACCTACCAGTTGGTGGATTTCAGGCAAAGGTACACTGATTTGCAAGAAGATCTCTCCATTAGAGATCCTACTGTGTGTAAAATAGCATTAGTAAGTGTCAGCCCTTCATGTCAGTCCAGACATAAAACCCAACCATGGGTACTGATGGTATCCTTATTGTAAGACTACAGTAGCAGATTCTTCCAAATCTGAAAGCATTTTCTTCCTCCATTGCCTTTACCGTCTGGAGAATTAGGGAGGGCTTTTTCTGTGATGTTTTCCCCATCCCTATTCCTGCCTTTGGGCTGAGATATCCCTTATCTGACTGTTACCCTGGCTGGGACTCTTCCTCCTGTCTCCCGAGGTTATTGTCACAGCCTGTTAGAGTAGTTTTGGGGCAACACTCGGCTTTGGTTGTACTTGTGGCATACTAGCCCAAACATGTTAAAACTGAATGGTAATTATCCTTATGTAGAAACATAGAAAACTGACAGCAGGGGGGGGGAAAGACCCAATGGTTCATCAAGTCTGCCCTTTCAGTTTTTATTTTGTTTGTGTTTTCCTTTTAATTAATTAATTGTTTTATTTATTATTTTTGGGTTTTTTAATTTTTTTTTTCAATTTTTGTCAAATGATAATCATGTGTTTGTCCCAAGCATGTTTAAACTCAGTTGCTGATGATTGACTCCTTACCGTAAGAGCCAGGGTGACGCAGTGGTTAGATTAGAATAGATTAGATTAGATTTATTGCATTTATATGCCGCCCCTCTCCGCAGACTCAGGGCGGCTCACAACAATGGCAAAAACAGTACATAGTTACAAATCTAATATTTAGCAATCTAATTTACAGTTTTAAGTTAAAAAGTCCATAAAAGCAACCCCAATATATATATATACAAGCACACAATCAATCATAGACCAAAACTACATGGGCAAGGGGTAGATGTTTCAATTCCCCCATGCCTGACGGCAGAGGTGAGTTTTAAGGAGTTTATGAAAGGCAAGGAGGGTGGGGGCATTCCTGATCTCTGGGGGGAGCTGGTTCCAGAGGGTCAGAGCCACCACAGAGAAGGCTCTTCCCCTGTGTCCCACCAGATGACATCGATTAGTTGACGGGACCCGGAGAAGGCCAACTCTGTGGGACCTCACCGGTCGCTGGGATTCGTGCGGCAGAAGGCGGTCCCGGAGATATTTTGGTCCGGTGCCATGAAGGGCAGTGCAGCCTTGCAGGCTACTTCAGCTAACTGCTAGCTGTAGTTCAGCATTTCAAATCTCATGACCGGATCAAGGTTGACTCAGCCTTCCACCCTTCCGAGGTGGGTGAAACAAGGCCCCAGATTGTTGGGGGCAATATGCTGATTCTGTAAACTGCTTAGAGAGGGCTGTAAAAGCACTATGAAGCAGTATGTAAGTCTAAATGCTATTGCTATTGCTACCTCTGTTGGAAGTTGGTTCCAAGCTTCTGTGAAGTCATACTAACATTACTTTGGAATTTCCCTGCTTCTCCTTTCAAAGAGTGGCACAGTGCTACCTAGAATGCATTTATTTTATTAAAAGAAAGATTATGTGAAGATTTTTGATAGAGTGTGTTGTGAGTGCTCCTTGTCCATCTCAGGTCATGTCAGATTCTGGGGACGACGAGCCAGGCCCCTCGGATACCGTGGGCCAGGAGTGTTGCCAGCTGATGCAGAGAGTGAGAGTGAGGGAGAAAGTGATCTGAGTGAACCTGAGGAACCACTAGAGGGGGCTGATATGACAATGGGGAGTGGTCCTAGTCAGAGGATGAGGAAGACATTAGAGTGGAAAGTCAGTGGATAGACCCTCGCTATAGGAGATTGTTGAGACGGTGAGAGGAGTTGCATAGTAAAAGGTATTAATGTACAGCTTTAGTCTCTTTGGGTTGGGATGTCACTTCTGGGCAATATAAAGGCAACTTCAGATCGTGCAGAATGCAGCTGCGAGAGCAATTATGCCCATATCTCCAAGTATGCCCATATCACTCCAACACTCCGCAGTCTGCATTGGCTGCCGATCAGTTTCCGGTCACAATTCAAAGTGTTGGTTATGACCTATAAAGCCCTTCATGGCACCGGACCAGAATATCTTCGGGACCGCCTCCTGCCGCACGAATCAGAGCGACCGGTTAGGTCCCACAGAGTTGGCCTTCTCCGGGTCCCGTCGACTAAACAATGTTGTCTGGCGGGACCCAGGGGAAGAGCCTTCTCTGTGGGGGGGCCGACCCTCTGGAACCAGCTCCCCCCTGAGATTAGGATTGCCCCCACCCTCCCTGCCTTTCGTAAACTCCTTAAGACCCACCTTTGCCATCAGGCATGGGGGAACTAAAACACCTCCCCCTTGCCCATGTTGTTTTGTTGATTGATTGACTGTGTGCCTGTTTTTTATATATACTGTTTTTATGAGATTATTAATTTTAAATTGTAACTAGATGGGTGGGCATTGGATTTGGTATTATGTACTGTACTGTTTTTATTATTGTTGTGAGCCGCCCCGAGTTTGCGGAGAGGGGCGGCATATAAATCCAATAAACCTAACCTAACCTAAAGGATCTTGGGAAATTGGGTGTGGGGTTTCAACATCATTCAAGAGAAGATATGTGAGTCTGGGGGTGTGATTGAACAAGGCTTTAAAACCATGATTTCTGCCTCAATAAAAGACATTCTTTGCTGGATGATTATTGCTTGGGACTTATGCTTTGATTAGGTTGAGTTTGGTGCCTTTCGTGGACATCATTTATGTTTAGCACTGAAGAGAAACATAACTCCTTTTCCCCTTGCCGTTCAAAATCTGCTTTTCGTTATGTGTGCTTTTCTCGATAAAGAGTTTGATTTTACCATGAAATAAGGGATTTTTGAATCGGTGGGTTCGCTCCGAGGGCCATGCACAGAACAGAGTGTATCCTATGCTCTGGATTATTCAGTCTTTTAAAGAATTGACTTGGCTAAGTCAGTGGATGAAACACTTCAAAAGTTTCTGCATGTCACAAAGCTGGGAGGAGAGGTTCATACTTTAAATAAAAGGGAGGAGATTCTAAAAGATCTAAAGAGGCGTGAGCAGTGCGCAGAAGTGAATAGGGATAGGGAGAGTTTGATAGGGAGAAATGCAAGGATAGGAATAAAATGTAAGACACAAGAACAGGATAGCTTGGCAGTAGAATACACGGAAGGGATCTGAGTGTCCTTGTGAACTACGAGTGAAGCATGTGCCAGCAGTGTGATGCAGCTGCTAACAATGCAAAAAGCTATCTTGGGATGCATTAACCATGGCACAGAGTCCAAATCTCAGGAAGTCATTGTTCCACTTGATTCTGATCATGTGGAATATTGTGTACAAGGCAGTACAAAAAAGACAATGATAAACTGAAGCAGGTGCAGAAGAGAATTACCAATGTAGTGAACTGTCTAGATACTCTATGAAGAATAATTGAAGGATCGTATATTTTTATTGTTATTAGTTACGAATTCATGTCCGACCCATGGACAATGTTCCTCGAGGCCTTCCTGTCCTCTGCCATTCTCTGGAGTCCATTTAAGCTCACACCGACTGCTTCAGTGACTCTATCCATCCACCTCATTCTCTGTCATCCCCTTCTTCTTTTGCCCTCAATCTTTCCCAGCATTTGGCTCTTCTCCAGTGAGTCCTTCCTTCTCATTAGGTGGCCAAAGTACTCATCTTCAGGATCTGGCCTTCTAAAGAGCAGTCAGGGTTGATCTCGTCTGGGACTGATCACTTCGATCAGATTGTAGTCCAAAGGATTCACAGGAGTTTTTTGGAGTTTTCTCCAGCACCATAGTTCAAAGGCCTCAATTCCTTCCTTAGGGTCCAACATTCACAGCCATATATTGCAACTGGGAAAACCTTGACTATATGCACTTTTGTTGACACGAGGATGTCTCTGCTTTTTAGTAAGCTGTGTAGATTTGCCATAGCTTTCCTTCCATAGCTATCCTCCCCAGGAGCAAGTATCTTTTAATTTCGTGGCTACAATCCTGAAGTGGGTTCTTACTGATTCTAACCAGTTGTTTAGAACCATTAGTAGTTCGGCAATGATGTCACAGAGCCGGTTAAGTCGGCGTCTCCATGGGTGCCACTAGCTTGGATTTTGCTTATAGAAAATAGATACCTTGTGCATTTGTGAGAGTAAGAGAAAGAGAAAACATAATAGAATACGTGTAATCATATTGAGCTATTTTATCTATTTATTTATCTCCATAGATTCAATCAACACTCAGCTCCAGCTTACTGTGAGCACTTTACATAATATAATATTTACATAATCAAAGCCCAGAATAATGAAAGATATTTGCATGGAAGTGAATGCATATATTTAATTATAAATGAAATTTCTCTTTCTCTCTTTCTCTTTCTCTCTTTCTCTCTCTCTCTCTGACATTTGCAAATAGTTGATCACATGACCTCAGGCAGAGTGCAGCTGCCCATACATGCCAGTTGCTAAGTGACAGAATTTTGATCATGTGACCATCGGGGATGCTGCAACGATCATAAAGTGTGAAAAATGGACATTGGTCACTGTTTTTGGTGCCCTTCTAACTTTGAATGATCACTAAACAAAGGGTTGTAAGCTGAGGAGTACTTGAAGTTAACGTAGCACTGTGGCTTGAGAACCTGAATTAGAGTAATTATAATAACAACAGAATTGGAAGGGACCTTGGAGGTCTTCTAGTCCAACCCCCTGCTTAGACAGGAAACTCTGCATCACTTCAGACAGATGGTTATCCAATCTCTTCTTAAAAACAAGTTGTTCCACTGATTAACTGTCAGGAAATTTCTCCTTAGTTCTAAGTTGCTTCTCTCCTTGTTTAGTTTCCATCCATTGCTTCTTGTTCTACCCTCAGGTGCTTTGGAGAAGGGATTACCCTTTGTTAGGATGGTTGCTAATAAATTAGAGGAAGGAAGGAGGGAGGGAGGGGGAGGGAGGGAAGAAGAGGAGAGAGAGAGAGAGAGAGAGAGAGAGAGAGAGAGAGAGAGAGAGAAGCCTCAGGTCAGCTTTAACCTTCTGGAAGGCTCAGAACTCCAGGACTGGACCAGGATGGAAGTTGAGTCAGGCATCAATATAGCATGGTTGGTCTGGTGCCTGGTGGAAATATTTTGTTCTCTTCTTATCTTGTTCTTTTTATTAAAAAGAGCTGCCTAGGGCTTGTGAGCTGCTTTGAATCATGGGTGAGCAAGGCAAACAGACCAGTTCTTTAAATAAAATAAACAAATAAATGAAAATAGCAGTGCCTAGGGAATCTGTTTGGAAAAAAGAAAAATATGTTGTATTACACTAAATTCACTAATCCTATCCCTGGAGGTTTTGTGCCAAAAGGGACAAGCCTATGGAATACTAAGTCAGTGAGATAGGAGCTTCTCAACCATTATAATCTATAAAACATAGTTAAAATATTACATCTGAACACGGCAGTTATGGCTTGCTTATGATTAAAATAAATGGGTAGAGAAGGTTTGCCTCTCCCAGCCTGCTCATCATCTTGATATTTAATCCTTCTAATTTTAATTGTATTACAGTACTCTTCCTTCCCTACTTTTTAGCATAATGTAAGGCACCCAGTGTCCTTGTATCATACATAAATAAATATAGGGTCAAGAATGAACTGAATTATTATGGTTTAAACACAAAGCCAAATGAAGGTGAACAATATTTAAAGAACAAAAAAGCAATATAAACATCAGTATGTGACTGCGGGAGAATGGAAGATTACTTTAAAGACAAAAGAGAAATATCAGCATACCTTGTCGAAACGTCACCAGGAATCTCTCAAACTTACATGGGAAGTTGAACTATAGCTAACAGTTAGAAGAAACCCGAATATTCGAAGACCTTCTCATATATATACATATTGTTTATTTGTTTATTTATCTTGTGTCTTTTAATTTTGGGGTTAATATTTTTTTACTCCTTTTCTTCCCTTTATGCTTGATGCAAAAGAAAAATTTGTGATAGATATGTGTGTACTGTATACATACATGCACATATACATATACAGAGGAATCATTGAGTCTGTCATCTGCACCTCTATAACTGTCTGGTTTGGTGTTGCAACCCAACAGGACCGACACAGACTTCAGAGGACAATCAGAACTGCAGAAAAAGCAATTGCTGCCAACCTGCCTTCCATTGAGGACCTGTATACTGCACGAGTCAAAAAGAGGGTGGGGAAAATGTTTACTGACCCCTCACATCCTGGACACAAACTGTTTCAACTCCTACCCTCAAAACGTCACTACAGAGCACTGCACACCAAGACAACTAGACACAAGAACAGTTTTTTTCCGAACGCCATCAAATAATTCCCTCACAACTGTCAGACTTTCTACTAAATCTCTACTTCTATTCTACTAGTTTTTCTCATCATTCCTATCACCCATTTCCTCCCATGTTGACTGTATGACTGTAACTTGTTGCTTATATCCTAAGATTTTTATTAATATTGCTTCTTCATTGCTTATTTGACCCCTATGACAATCATTAAGTGCCGTACCACATGATTCTTGACAAATGTATATTTTATTTTATGTACGCTGAGAGCATATGCACCAAGACAAATTCCTTGTGTGTCCAATCACACTTGGCCTATTCTATTCTATTCTATTCTATTCTATTCTATTCTATTCTATACATTAGTTACTTTAATATCTGAAAGCAAACACTGCTGGTGTAGCCTAAAATACCAAACAGAAGTTGCTTGGTATTTTAGCCTGTAGAATAGTTAGCAAAATGGACTGCTAAGACATTACTACTTAAAAGAATTGCCTCCTCCCCACAATGTTTACATGGGAGGCTTTAAAAGAGTGCAAACTTTCTCTAAGAACTTGCCTGGTGTTTATTTTGGGATGTCACACTGTACAGATAATTATGGTCTATATCACATTCTATTACATCATGGTGGTGGGCAAGATAATTACAGCGGTGGTGAGAAAAAAACAGCACATGCTTTTCCCCAAAACTCAAATATTATTATGGCATATCTGCAATAATGGGAAGATAAATCTAAATATTAAAAGAGCCAGGTTTCTTTTCTCTGTGCTCAAAGTTTCTACGCCAGCTGTCAAGTACTGAAAAGTTTGTACTTTCTCACCTCAACTATTGCTGTCATCTTTGCTTGCTCCTCATTTTTGTGAGAAAGAGACAAGGCACTTAGTTCAACTCTGGCATTTCTCACAAAGATAGATTTGGGAAGTCCAAGAATATTGTATAGATCCATGATGGTGAACCTATGGCATGAGTGCCACAGGTGGCACACCGAGCCATATCAGAGGGTATGCAAGGCGTTACCCTAAGTCAGCTCCAGCGCACATGCACGCACTAATTTTTAGCCTTGGGGAAGACTGTTTTGCCCTCCGGAGGCTTCAGGGAAGGTTCCTGAAGCCCTAGTGTGTGAAAAACAGCCCAACGGACAAGCCGGAAGTTCAAAAAAATGTAATTCCAATTTGCCCATTGGGCTGTTTTTAGAAACATTGCTGGAGCAGAAGCTATGTAGGATTACGTTAACAACTCTTGAAGCTTTTCTGGTGATGTTGTTGCAGTGGGCTTTGGTACTTAGGTCATCTGATATGAGTATTCCTGATGAGTATAACTGATGCTTTTGAATTGTGGTGTTGGAGAAGACTGCAAGAAGATCCTATCAGTCAATCCTAAAAGGAGTCAAGCCTGACTGTTCTTGGGAGGACAAATACTGAAGTTGAAACTCAAATATTTTAGCTACTAAGGAGAAGACAGGACTCATTGGAAAGGACCCTGATGTTGGGAAAGATGGGTGGCAAAAGGAAAAATGGAAGGCAGATGATGAACTGGTTAGACAGTGACATTGGTACAATGAACATGAATTAGGCAAACTTCAGGAGGAGTGGAGGATGGGGAAATGGCATGCTGTGATCCATGGGTCATGAAGAAGTTGGACATAACAATTGAACAACAACACTTCTTTTCTTTTTAAGGAAAGGTTATGGCTATACCAGGGGTGGGCAATTAATTTTGCCATGGGGCCGCATGAGAAATTGGGATGGTTTTAGAGGGACGGACAAATATAATTAATTCAGTTCTACCCAATAATGTAAAGACCCAGACCCTTGCATGACCTGAACACCCAGACCCACTCTACAGACCCCTAATTGTTTGCTTTACAGCAACACGGTGCACCACAATCACTGCGCTGGAGTGTTTGCGTGGTTTCTGTGCTCAGCCACTCTCGGTAGGAGGTCGGGGTCTGCTCCAGTGTGAAGATGAAAGAGCTCACCGCGTCTGCCGAGACTCCTCCTCATGATTCATCAGGAAAGAAGGAACCGGACGAGTCCCAGCAGATGGGATGAGCTCTTTCATCCTTGCACTGGAGCTGACCCCGACCTCCATGGACTGATCAGATAGCAGACAGGTCAGTCACTGACAGCTGGCGGGCCAGATGCGGCCCGCGGGCCACCCTTTGCCCAGGTCTGAGCTATACCTAGCTCACCGAAATGCTGGAAGTGAAATCAGCAATAATTTTTCTAGTGAAGCAATCCAGTGATTCAGATTTAACACCTGTCATTGCTGAATTATTGTGTTCCTCCACATTAATTTGAGGGAATAAGGCGAGTTTCTTATTTGTTTTAGGGTTTTTTTGGCATGAAAATTAGATCACAATGCTTCACCAGGTGCATTACTACTGCTGTTATGCTGCTGCTATTATCACTGTAAAGGAAGTAACCTAATTCTGGAAGCGTCTCCCTTTGACTGTGACATAGAAAAATCATTAAAGTTGAATTACACTATAAATCCCATATGGTGATGAGGAATATTTTGCATTGTACTTGACATATTTTTCTAGTGAGTTATATTCCCCAACTTATTATGTTAAAACGAGAACAGTTGATAATAATCACAGCACATAGCTCATTATTGGCTAGATTTGCATCATCCTTTTCCTCGGAGTCATTCAGTGCCGCATATATTACTACTGCGTTTATTTTTGCAACAAGTTTGTAAATCCTGGGATAAGCGTGCTGACATTAAGTGGAGCCAGCTTCAATTTGTCACAAGCAAGCTAAGTTGATGTCTTTCTTTGACGGAACTTCTAATTTACTAAGTTCAGGGGACTATCATAACATGGTTTCCTAGACCTTAGCAAATCTTTGATGGTCCCGCAGAATATTTTTCTTAACACATGGTAAAATAAGATAATGTGGCTGTTAGGCTGATTCATGATTGGTTGGATGAGTGCACATCATCAAGTCTGCAGATGATTCAAAATTGGAAGAAGCAACGGTAAAAGCAAATGCTATAGGTGCATATAGTCCATATCACAGGAAGTAATACCACTCTACTAGGCCCTGGTCAGACCACATCTGGAGTACTGCATCCAGTTCTGGTCATCACACTTCAAAAGAGACATTGAAACTCTGGAGAAGGTGCAGAAAAGAGCAACCAAAATGATTAGGGGACTCAAAACCAAGACTTACGAAGAGAGATTGCGGGAACTGGGCATGGATAGCCTAGAGAAAAGGAGGGCCAGAGGGGACATGATAGCTGTATACAGGTATATGAGGGGTTGCCACAGAGAGGAGGGGGTCATTCTATTCTCCAAAGCACCAGAGGGCCGGAACAACGGCTGGAAGCTGACCAAGGAGAGATTCAACCTAGAACTAAGGAAAAACTTCCTGACCGTCAGAGCGATCAACCATTGGAACAACCTAACTGCGGAGGTTGTGAACTTCCCAACTCTGGAAACTTTCAAGAGGAGATTGGACTGCCACTTGTCTGGGGTGCTTTAGGATTCCTGCTCGGGCAGGGGGTTGGACTTGATGACCTACATGGTCCCTTTCAACTCTAACAATAAATAAAATAAATAAAATAAATAAAATAAATAAAATAAATAAAATAAATAAAATAAATAAAATAAATAAAATAAATAAAATAAATAAAATAAATAAAATAAATAAAATAAATAAAATAAATAAAATAAATAAAATAAATAAAATAAATAAAATAAATAAAATAAATAAAATAAATAAAATAAATAAAATAAATAAAATAAATAAAATAAATAAATAAAATAAATAAAATAAATAAAATAAATAAAATAAATAAAATAAATAAATAAAATAAATAAAATAAATAAAATAAATAAAATAAATAAAATAAATAAAATAAATAAAATAAATAAAATAAATAAAATAAATAAAATAAATAAAATAAATAAAATAAATAAAATAAAATAATTGTCCAGTT